>NC_134354.1:784463076-784636692 GCF_048569485.1 Anomaloglossus baeobatrachus | reverse complement strand
CAAAGCGTTAGCTTTGCCATTTTTTACCCCGGGACGATAGGTCACCACAAAGGTAAACCTGGTAAATAAAATAAGGACCACCTAGCTTGTCTAGGCCTAAGGCGCTTATCAAATTTGAGGTACAGAAGATATTAATGACCAGTAATCCCAGTGACAGGGTGAACTGACCCCTCTAAAAAATAACACCATTCCACAAAAGCCATTTCATATCATATCCAACAGTTCCCTACTGCCAATATCTCAGTTCCTTTTGGCCGGCAATAACATCTTTGAAGAAATGACACATGTATACCAGTTACTACTAGACGGCCCCTGAGACAATACAGCCCCGACCCCCACCTCAGTGGCATCAACCTCAACAATAAATGGTTAAGAGACATTGGGTTGGTCGAGCACCGGTGCCGTAGCAAAGCATCTCATCAAGCGAGCAAGGTTGTACCACCTCGAAAAGTCCGTACTTTTCTTGGTCATATCCATGAGGGGTTTGGCAATGGCCGATACGTTCTGGATGAACTTTCAATAATAATTTGCAACTCCCAGAAAGCGTTGTAGGGCTTCCAGAATTTCTGGAGGATCCCACTCCAAAACCACACGGACCTTATATCCGTATACATGCAGATGACACCAGGAAGCCCAAAAATTCTACCTCCTGTGCAGCAAAAACACACTTTTCTAGTTTGGCAAATAGTTTATTATCACGTAAAATCTTTAACACCTGCCTGACGAGTACCTGATGTATTTTAAGGTCAGACGCGTAAATCAAAATGCCACCTCCATATACAACCACAAATCTACCCACCAGGGGATGGAAAACAACAGGAGCATTCGTCAACCCAAAAGGCATCACTAAGTTTTCATAAAGCCCTTCAGAGTGTTAACGGCTGTTCCCACTCGTCCCCTTCTCTGATTTTAATCAGATTATAAGCCCCCCTGACATCCAACTTGAGAACGACTTAGTACCAACAATCTGATTAAATAATCAATGATGAGTGGGATCACGCTTGATTCAACTCTAAAATCTAAACCAGGATGTAGACCTCCATCTTTCTTCTTAACTACTATAATACTGTCCCCTATGAACAAGAATATAACTACTATAATACTGCCCCCTATGTACAAGAATATAACTACTATAATACAGCCCCCTATGTACAAGAATATAACTACTATAATACTGCTCCCTATATACAAGAATATATCTACTATAATACTGCCCCTATATACAAGAATATAACTACTATAATACTGCCCCCTATGTACAAGAATATAACTACAATAGTACTGCCCCTATGTACAAGAATATAACTACTATAATACTGCCCCTATGTACAAGAATATAACTACAATAGTACTGCCCCTATGTACAAGAATATAACTACTATAATACTGCCCCCTATGTACAAGAATATAACTACTATAATACTGCTCCCTATATACAAGAATATATCTACTATAATACTGCCCCTATATACAAGAATATAACTACTATAATACTGCCCCCTATGTACAAGAATATAACTACAATAGTACTGCCCCTATGTACAAGAATATAACTACTATAATACTGCCTCTATGTACAAGAATATAACTACTATAATACTGCCCCCTATGTACAAGAATATAACTACTATAATACTGCCCCTATGTACAAGAATATAACTACTATAATACTGCCCCCTATGTACAAGAATATAACTACTATAATACTGCCCCTATATACAAGAATATAACTACTATAATACTGCCCCCTATGTACAAGAATATAACTACTATAATACTGCTCCTATGTACAAGAATATAACTACTATAATACTGCTCCCTTTATACAAGAATATAACTACTATAATACTGCCCCTATATACAAGAATATAACTACTATAATACTGCCCCCTATGTACAAGAATATAACTACTATAATACTGCCCCTATGTACAAGAATATAACTACTATAATACTGCTCCTATGTACAGGAATATAACTACTATAATACTGCTCCTATGTACAAGAATATAACTACTATAATACTGCTCCTATGTACAAGAATATAACTACTATAATACTGCTCCTATGTACAAGAATATAACTACTATAATACTGCTCCTATGTACAAGAATATAACTACTATAATACTGCTCCTATGTACAAGAATATAACTACCATTATACTGTTCCTATGTACAAGAATATAACTACTATAATACTGCTCCTATGTACAAGAATATAACTACTATAATACTGCCCCTATATACAAGAATACAACTACTATAATACTGCCCCTATGTACAAGAATATAACTACTATAATACTGTCCCCTATGTACAAGAATATAACTACTATAATACTGCTCCTATGTACAAGAATATAACTACTATAATACTGCTCCCTTTATACAAGAATATATCTACTATAATACTGCCCCTATATACAAGAATATAACTACTATAATACTGCCCCCTATGTACAAGAATATAACTACTATAATACTGCCCCTATGTACAAGAATATAACTACTATAATACTGCTCCTATGTACAGGAATATAACTACTATAATACTGCTCCTATGTACAAGAATATAACTACTATAATACTGCTCCTATGTACAAGAATATAACTACTATAATACTGCTCCTATGTACAAGAATATAACTACTATAATACTGCTCCTATGTACAAGAATATAACTACTATAATACTGCTCCTATGTACAAGAATATAACTACCATTATACTGTTCCTATGTACAAGAATATAACTACTATAATACTGCTCCTATGTACAAGAATATAACTACTATAATACTGCCCCTATATACAAGAATACAACTACTATAATACTGCCCCTATGTACAAGAATATAACTACTATAATACTGTCCCCTATGTACAAGAATATAACTACTATAATACTCCCCCTAAGTACAAGAATATATCTACTATAATACTGCCCCTATATACAAGAATATTACTACTATAATACTGCCCCCCTATGTTCAAGAATATAACTACTATAATACAGCCCCCTATGTACAAGAATACAACTACTATAATACTGCCCCTATGTACAAGAATATAACTACTATAATACTGCCCCCTATGTACAAGAATATAACTACTATAATACTGCTCCCTATATACAAGAATATATCTACTATAATACTGCCCCTATATACAAGAATATAACTACTATAATACTGCCCCCCTATGTTCAAGAATATAACTACTATAGTACTGCACCTATGTACAAAAATATAACTACTATAATACTGCCCCTATGTACAAGAATATAACTACTATAATACTGCCCCCTATGTACAAGAATATAACTACTATAATACTGCCCCTATATACAAGAATATAACTACTATAATACTGCCCCCTATGTACAAGAATATAACTACTATAATACTGCCCCCTATGTACAAGAATATAACTACTATAATACTGCTCCCTATATACAAGAATATATCTACTATAATACTGCCCCCTATGTACAAGAATATAACTACAATAGTACTGCCCCTATGTACAAGAATATAACTACTATAATACTGCCCCTATGTACAAGAATATAACTACAATAGTACTGCCCCTATGTACAAGAATATAACTACTATAATACTGCCCCCTATGTACAAGAATATAACTACTATAATACTGCTCCCTATATACAAGAATATATCTACTATAATACTGCCCCTATATACAAGAATATAACTACTATAATACTGCCCCCTATGTACAAGAATATAACTACAATAGTACTGCCCCTATGTACAAGAATATAACTACTATAATACTGCCTCTATGTACAAGAATATAACTACTATAATACTGCCCCCTATGTACAAGAATATAACTACTATAATACTGCCCCTATGTACAAGAATATAACTACTATAATACTGCCCCCTATGTACAAGAATATAACTACTATAATACTGCCCCTATATACAAGAATATAACTACTATAATACTGCCCCCTATGTACAAGAATATAACTACTATAATACTGCTCCTATGTACAAGAATATAACTACTATAATACTGCTCCCTTTATACAAGAATATAACTACTATAATACTGCCCCTATATACAAGAATATAACTACTATAATACTGCCCCCTATGTACAAGAATATAACTACTATAATACTGCCCCTATGTACAAGAATATAACTACTATAATACTGCTCCTATGTACAGGAATATAACTACTATAATACTGCTCCTATGTACAAGAATATAACTACTATAATACTGCTCCTATGTACAAGAATATAACTACTATAATACTGCTCCTATGTACAAGAATATAACTACTATAATACTGCTCCTATGTACAAGAATATAACTACTATAATACTGCTCCTATGTACAAGAATATAACTACCATTATACTGTTCCTATGTACAAGAATATAACTACTATAATACTGCTCCTATGTACAAGAATATAACTACTATAATACTGCCCCTATATACAAGAATACAACTACTATAATACTGCCCCTATGTACAAGAATATAACTACTATAATACTGTCCCCTATGTACAAGAATATAACTACTATAATACTGCTCCTATGTACAAGAATATAACTACTATAATACTGCTCCCTTTATACAAGAATATATCTACTATAATACTGCCCCTATATACAAGAATATAACTACTATAATACTGCCCCCTATGTACAAGAATATAACTACTATAATACTGCCCCTATGTACAAGAATATAACTACTATAATACTGCTCCTATGTACAGGAATATAACTACTATAATACTGCTCCTATGTACAAGAATATAACTACTATAATACTGCTCCTATGTACAAGAATATAACTACTATAATACTGCTCCTATGTACAAGAATATAACTACTATAATACTGCTCCTATGTACAAGAATATAACTACTATAATACTGCTCCTATGTACAAGAATATAACTACCATTATACTGTTCCTATGTACAAGAATATAACTACTATAATACTGCTCCTATGTACAAGAATATAACTACTATAATACTGCCCCTATATACAAGAATACAACTACTATAATACTGCCCCTATGTACAAGAATATAACTACTATAATACTGTCCCCTATGTACAAGAATATAACTACTATAATACTCCCCCTAAGTACAAGAATATATCTACTATAATACTGCCCCTATATACAAGAATATTACTACTATAATACTGCCCCCCTATGTTCAAGAATATAACTACTATAATACAGCCCCCTATGTACAAGAATACAACTACTATAATACTGCCCCTATGTACAAGAATATAACTACTATAATACTGCCCCCTATGTACAAGAATATAACTACTATAATACTGCTCCCTATATACAAGAATATATCTACTATAATACTGCCCCTATATACAAGAATATAACTACTATAATACTGCCCCCCTATGTTCAAGAATATAACTACTATAGTACTGCACCTATGTACAAAAATATAACTACTATAATACTGCCCCTATGTACAAGAATATAACTACTATAATACTGCCCCCTATGTACAAGAATATAACTACTATAATACTGCCCCTATATACAAGAATATAACTACTATAATACTGCCCCCTATGTACAAGAATATAACTACTATAATACTGCCCCCTATGTACAAGAATATAACTACTATAATACTGCTCCCTATATACAAGAATATATCTACTATAATACTGCCCCTATATACAAGAATATAACTACTATAATACTGCCCCTATGTACAAGAATATAACTACTATAATACTGCCCCCTATGTACAAGAATATAACTACTATAATACTGCCCTATATGTACAAGAATATAACTACTATAATACTGCCCCTATGTACAAGAATATAACTACTATAATACTGCCTCCTATGTACAAGAATATAACTACTATAATACTGCCCCTATGTACAAGAATATAACTACTATAATACTGCCTCCTATGTACAAGAATATAACTACTATAATACTGCCTCCTATGTACAAGAATATAACTACTATAATACTGGCCCTATGTACAAGAATATAGCTACTATAATACTGCCCCTATGTACAAGAATATAACTACTATAATACTGCCCCTATGTACAAGAATATAACTACTATAATACTGCTCCCTATATACTAGAATATAACTATTATAATACTGCCCCTATGTACATGAATATAACTACTATAATACTGCCCCTATGTAGAAGAATATAACTACTATAATACTGCCCCTATGTACAAGAATATAACTACTATAATACTGCCCCCTATGTACAAGAATATAACTACTATAATACTGCTCCCTATGTACAGGAATATAACTACTATAATACTGCCCCTATGTACAGGAATATAACTACTATAATACTGCTCCTATGTACAAGAATATAACTACTATAATACTGCCCCTATATACAAGAATATAACTACTATAATACTGCCCCTATGTACAAGAATATAACTACTATAATACTGCCCCCTATGTACAAGAATATAACTACTATAATACTGCCCTATATGTACAAGAATATAACTACTATAATACTGCCCCTATGTACAAGAATATAACTACTATAATACTGCCTCCTATGTACAAGAATATAACTACTATAATACTGCCCCTATGTACAAGAATATAACTACTATAATACTGCCTCCTATGTACAAGAATATAACTACTATAATACTGCCTCCTATGTACAAGAATATAACTACTATAATACTGGCCCTATGTACAAGAATATAGCTACTATAATACTGCCCCTATGTACAAGAATATAACTACTATAATACTGCCCCTATGTACAAGAATATAACTACTATAATACTGCTCCCTATATACTAGAATATAACTATTATAATACTGCCCCTATGTACATGAATATAACTACTATAATACTGCCCCTATGTAGAAGAATATAACTACTATAATACTGCCCCTATGTACAAGAATATAACTACTATAATACTGCCCCCTATGTACAAGAATATAACTACTATAATACTGCTCCCTATGTACAGGAATATAACTACTATAATACTGCCCCTATGTACAGGAATATAACTACTATAATACTGCTCCTATGTACAAGAATATAACTACTATAATACTGCCCCCTATGTACAGGAATATAACTACTATAATACTGCCCCCTATGTACAAGAATATAACTACTATAATACTGCTCCCTATGTACAAGAATATAACTACTATAATACTGCCCCTATATACAAGAATATAACTACTATAATACTGCCCCCTATGTACAAGAATATAACTACAATAGTACTGCCCCTATGTACAAGAATATAACTACTATAATACTGCCCCTATGTACAAGAATAAAACTACTATAATACTGCCCCGTATGTACAAGAAAATAACTACTATAATACTGCTCCCTATATACAAGAATATATCTACTATAATACTGCCCCTATATACAAGAATATAACTACTATAATACTGCCCCCTATGTACAAGAATATAACTACAATAGTACTGCCCCTATGTACAAGAATATAACTACTATAATACTGCCCCTATGTACAAGAATATAACTACTATAATACTGCCCCCTATGTACAAGAATATAACTACTATAATACTGCCCCTATGTACAAGAATATAACTACTATAATACTGCCCCCTATGTACAAGAATATATCTACTATAATACTGCCCCCCTATGTTCAAGAATATAACTACTATAGTACTGCACCTATGTACAAAAATATAACTACTATAATACTGCCCCTATGTACAAGAATATAACTACTATAATACTGCCCCCTATGTACAAGAATATAACTACTATAATACTGCCCCTATGTACAAGAATATAACTACTATAATACTGCTCCCTATGTACAGGAATATAACTACTATAATACTGCCCCTATGTACAGGAATATAACTACTATAATACTGCTCCTATGTACAAGAATATAACTACTATAATACTGCCCCTATGTACAGGAATATAACTACTATAATACTGCCCCCTATGTACAAGAATATAACTACTATAATACTGCTCCCTATGTACAAGAATATAACTACTATAATACTGCCCCTATATACAAGAATATAACTACTATAATACTGCCCCCTATGTACAAGAATATAACTACAATAGTTCTGCCCCTATGTACAAGAATATAACTACTATAATACTGCCCCTATGTACAAGAATATAACTATTATAATACTGCCCCGTATGTACAAGAATATAACTACTATAATACTGCTCCCTATATACAAGAATATATCTACTATAATACTGCCCCTATATACAAGAATATAACTACTATAATACTGCCCCCTATGTACAAGAATATAACTACAATAGTACTGCCCCTATGTACAAGAATATAACTACTATAATACTGCCCCTATGTACAAGAATATAACTACTATAATACTGCCCCCTATGTACAAGAATATAACTACTATAATACTGCTCCCTATATACAAGAATATATCTACTATAATACTGCCCCTATATACAAGAATATAACTACTATAATACTGCCCCCTATGTACAAGAATATAACTACAATAGTACTGCCCCTATGTACAAGAATATAACTACTATAATACTGCCCCTATGTACAAGAATATAACTACTATAATACTGCCCCCTATGTACAAGAATATAACTACTATAATACTGCCCCTATGTACAAGAATATAACTACTATAATACTGCCCCCTATGTACAAGAATATAACTACTATAATACTGCCCCCCTATGTTCAAGAATATAACTACTATAGTACTGCACCTATGTACAAAAATATAACTACTATAATACTGCCCCTATGTACAAGAATATAACTACTATAATACTGCCCCCTATGTAGAAGAATATAACTACTATAATACTGCCCCTATATACAAGAATATAACTACTATAATACTGCCCCCTATGTACAAGAATATAACTACTATAATACTGCCCCTATGTACAAGAACATAACTACTATAATACTGCTCCTATGTACAGGAATATAACTACTATAATACTGCTCCTATGTACAAGAATATAACTACTATAATACTACTCCTATGTACAAGAATATAACTACTATAATACTGCTCCTATGTACAAGAATATAACTACTATAATACTGCTCCTATGTACAAGAATATAACTACTATTATACTGTTCCTATGTACAAGAATATAGCTACTATAATACTGCCCCCTATGTACAAGAATATAACTACTATAATACTGCTCCTATGTACAAGAATATAACTACTATAATACTGCCCCTATATACAAGAATATAACTACTATAATACTGCCCCTATGTACAAGAATATAACTACTATAATACTGTCCCCTATGTACAAGAATATAACTACTATAATACTGCCCCTAAGTACAAGAATATATCTACTATAGTACTGCCCCTATATACAAGAATATAACTACTATAATACTGCCCCCCTATGTTCAAGAATATAACTACTATAATACAGCCCCCTATGTACAAGAATACAACTACTAAAATACTGCCCCTATGTACAAGAATATAACTACTATAATACTGCCCCCTATGTACAAGAATATAACTACTATAATACTGCCCCCTATGTACAAGAATATAACTACTATAATACTGCCCCTATGTACAAGAATATAACTACTATAATACTGTCCCCTATATACAAGAATATAACTACTATAATACTGCCCCTATGTACAAGAATATAACTACTATAATACTGCCCCTATATACAAGAATATAACTGCTATAATACTGCCCCTATGTACAGGAATATAACTACTATAATACTGTCCCCTATATACAAGAATATAACTACTATAATACTGCCCTTATATACAAGAATATAACTACTATAATACTGCCCCCTATGTACAAGAATATAACTACTATAATACTGCCCCTATGTACAAGAACATAACTACTATAATACTGCTCCTATGTACAGGAATATAACTACTATAATACTGCTCCTATGTACAAGAATATAACTACTATAATACTACTCCTATGTACAAGAATATAACTACTATAATACTGCTCCTATGTACAAGAATATAACTACTATAATACTGCTCCTATGTACAAGAATATAACTACTATTATACTGTTCCTATGTACAAGAATATAGCTACTATAATACTGCCCCCTATGTACAAGAATATAACTACTATAATACTGCTCCTATGTACAAGAATATAACTACTATAATACTGCCCCTATATACAAGAATATAACTACTATAATACTGCCCCTATGTACAAGAATATAACTACTATAATACTGTCCCCTATGTACAAGAATATAACTACTATAATACTGCCCCTAAGTACAAGAATATATCTACTATAGTACTGCCCCTATATACAAGAATATAACTACTATAATACTGCCCCCCTATGTTCAAGAATATAACTACTATAATACAGCCCCCTATGTACAAGAATACAACTACTAAAATACTGCCCCTATGTACAAGAATATAACTACTATAATACTGCCCCCTATGTACAAGAATATAACTACTATAATACTGCCCCCTATGTACAAGAATATAACTACTATAATACTGCCCCTATGTACAAGAATATAACTACTATAATACTGTCCCCTATATACAAGAATATAACTACTATAATACTGCCCCTATGTACAAGAATATAACTACTATAATACTGCCCCTATATACAAGAATATAACTGCTATAATACTGCCCCTATGTACAGGAATATAACTACTATAATACTGTCCCCTATATACAAGAATATAACTACTATAATACTGCCCTTATATACAAGAATATAACTGCTATAATACTGCCCCTATGTACAAGAATATAACTACTATAATACTGCCCCTATGTACAAGAATATAACTACTATAATACTGCCCCTATGTACAAGAATATATCTACTATAATACTGCCCCTATGTACAAGAATATAACTACTATAATACTGCCCCTATATACAAGAATATAACTACTATAATACTGCTCCTATGTACATGAATATAACTACTATAATACTGCCCCTATGTACATGAATATAACTACTATAATACTGCCCCTATGTAGAAGAACATAACTACTATAATACTGCCCCCTATGTACAAGAATATAACTACTATAATACTGCCCCCTATGTACAAGAATATAACTACTATAATACTGCCCCCTATGTACAAGAATATAACTGCCATAATACTGCCCCTATGTACAAGAAAATAACTACTATAATACTGCTCCTATGTACAAGAATATAACTACTATAATACTGCCCCTATATACAAGAATATAACTACTATAATACTGCCCCCTATGTACAAGAATATAACTACTATAATACTGCCCCTATGTACAAGAATATAGCTACTATAATACTGCCCCTATGTACAAGAATATAACTACTATAATACTGCCCCTATATACAAGAATATAGCTACTATAATACTGCTCTCATGAGAAGAATATAGCTACTATAATACTGCCCCTATGTAAAAGAATATAACTACTCTAATACTTCCCCTATGTAAAAGAGTATAACTACTATAATGCTGCCCCTATATACAAGAATATAGCTACTATAATACTGCTCTCATGAGAAGAATATAGCTACTATAATACTGCCCCTATGTACAAGAATATAACTACTATAATACTGCCCCTATATACTGTCAGGACCGGGAGGACTGGTGGGCCCAGGAGGTGGATCCACTGGACCGAGTACGCCACCAGGTGGCAGAGTACACGGAAGCCGGAGCACTGGCGTGGCCGGGACGGTTGTAACCGGGTCAGCAGGATCACAGAGTTCTATGGGATAGTGCAGGAAACAGGCACAGGTACCCGATAGCAAAAGACAAACAGTCACAGGAGAGAGCACAAGGGGACCTGAGCATCTAGCTCTAAAGACAAGCTAAAGGACACGTTGATCAGGCAACGCCCCTATGGAAAGGCAAGTCTTATATACCCAGCACAGCCTCATGTCATTTCCTGCTGCAGGTGTGCTGGGCCTATAAGACCAGGAGAGTGGGCGCGGCCCGGTCCTATACAGAATCCTGAGGCCAATACTCAAAGTCAGACTCCTGAGACCAGGAGCAGGACTCAGGGGAGCAGGAGCGGGAGCGGCAGCCATGACTGGTGGACACATGGATTGGATCAGTGGGTAAGGAGTGGTGCTGGGACACGGGGAGCGTGACAGTACCCCCCCCTCTAAGCCCCCCCCTCCGAGCACAGAACCCCAGGGGCACCCCGGATCGAGACACCGGGCCGGGACCCAACGCAAAGGCGGGGAAGGACCGCTGACCCCGCACCGCCTTCTTAGCTGCACGGCGCTTAGCCAATCTCCCAGCAGAGGCAACGGGGGCAACGGGGAGAGGAGGACCGTCAGAAACAGGACTGGCAGCGAGGACAACCGGCCCGGGCGTCTCGGACCGGACACAGGACAGGGACTCATCCCCGGCAGCCGTAGGCATCAGAGTCTCAATCGTCAGGGACGGTGGAACGACACTGGAGAGCGTCGTCACTTCCGGTTCTGGTGGCACCACAGGCACAGGTGCCAGGAGCTGTGGTACAACGCAGGACTGCGTCATATGCCCCTGTTCTTGTGCCATGATAGGGTCAGGTACCAGGGGCTGTGGTAAAACGCTGGACTGTGTCAAATTCTCCTCATCATGTGCCATGATAGGGTCAGGTGACAGGGACCGAGGAACAGGCTGTAGGCAGGTATCATGGCACGAGGGACTCCAGCGAGAGATCGCGCCAGAGCGCCAACTGATGTCAGGGTCATGTAGTCGCAGCCAGGGCAAACCCAGCAGGAGCGCAGGAGTCATTCTCGGGATGACGTAGAACGCAATAGTCTCAGTATGCTGGGCACCAATACAAAGTCTCACGGATTCGGTGGTGTACCGGACAGGTTCGTATAATTGTTTTCCGTCCACGGAGGCGAACCAGAGGGGTTTTGCAAGCGGGATGACCGGTATCTGATAACGATCCACGGTAGCTTGTCGGATGAAATTAGCCGCTGCTCCCGAATCAATGTGAGCCTCCACCGTGAACTGGGTCTTCTCGGTCGTGACCTGGACCGTCTGTGTAACCGGGACTGAAGGAATTCCGGTACCAAGGGTGGCGGTTCCCACCATCCCTTGGACTTGGGGTCTACCTGGTCTCTCCGGGCAAGAGCGGAGCAGATGAGAACCGCTTCCGCAATAGAAACAGAGGCCCCGGGCGAGTCGCTCTGCGCGGCGTTGCTCGGCTTGGCTCAGGCGGTCTATTTGCATGGGTTCCGGGAACATGTCACAGGAAGGCAGGGGCAAAGGAGCGGTAGGCCTCTGCGGGGACAAGGCGTGACGGGGTGGTAGCTTCTCCCGGAATACCTCTTTGGTTCGCTCCTGGAAACGGAGGTCAATCCGGGTGGCTAAAGATATTAAGGCGTCCAAGGTGCGTGGAACGTCACGGCCAGCAAGCTCGTCCTTGACGCGGCCAGAGAGTCCTTCCCAAAAGGCCGCCGTCAAGGCCTCATTGTTCCAGCCCAGCTCAGAGGCGAGCGTGCGGAACTGGATGGCGTATTGGCCGACGGTCAGGGTCCCTTGGCGTAGCCGGAGGAGCGAAGAAGTCACTGTGGTGGTACGTCCGGGTTCATCGAATGTACTCCGGAAAGCGTGCAAGAATTCCCGGATGTTAGTAGTCATGGGATCCTCATTCTCCCACAGGGGGTTAATCCAGGCTAGAGCTTCGCCTTCCAAGTGTGACATCAGGAATGCCACTTTAGCCTGGTCTGAGACAAACAAATGAGGAAGTAACTTGAAATGCAGGGAGCACTGGTTCAAAAATCCCCGGCAGTTCTTGGGGTCCCCAGCATAGCGAGGCGGAGCAGCGAGGCGAAGTTGCGAGGCTGCGGAGACAGCAGGTTCAGATCCGGACACCGTTTGCTGCGTGGACCGAGACGAGGCGGCAGTCTGTAATGTGTACAACCGGTGGTCCACAGACGTCAGGAACTTTAGTATGCGGTGTAAGGTGTCACGCTGTTGCACCAGTTCCTGGCGTAGTTCGGCCAGCTCGGATGTTTGTGCTCCAGCGGGATCCATGGCCTGATCAATCTGTCAGGACCGGGAGGACTGGTGGGCCCAGGAGGTGGATCCACTGGACCGAGTACGCCACCAGGTGGCAGAGTACACGGAAGCCGGAGCACTGGCGTGGCCGGGACGGTTGTAACCGGGTCAGCAGGATCACAGAGTTCTATGGGATAGTGCAGGAAACAGGCACAGGTACCCGATAGCAAAAGACAAACAGTCACAGGAGAGAGCACAAGGGGACCTGAGCATCTAGCTCTAAAGACAAGCTAAAGGACACGTTGATCAGGCAACGCCCCTATGGAAAGGCAAGTCTTATATACCCAGCACAGCCTCATGTCATTTCCTGCTGCAGGTGTGCTGGGCCTATAAGACCAGGAGAGTGGGCGCGGCCCGGTCCTATACAGAATCCTGAGGCCAATACTCAAAGTCAGACTCCTGAGACCAGGAGCAGGACTCAGGGGAGCAGGAGCGGGAGCGGCAGCCATGACTGGTGGACACATGGATTGGATCAGTGGGTAAGGAGTGGTGCTGGGACACGGGGAGCGTGACATATACAAGAATATAGCTACTATAATACTGCTCTCATGAGAAGAATATAGCTACTATAATACTGCCCCTATGTAAAAGAATATAACTACTCTAATACTTCCCCTATGTAAAAGAGTATAACTACTATAATACTGCCCCTATATACAAGAATATAACTACTATAATACTGCCCCCTATGTACAAGAATATAACTACAATAGTTCTGCCCCTATGTACAAGAATATAACTACTATAATACTGCCCCTATGTACAAGAATATAACTATTATAATACTGCCCCGTATGTACAAGAATATAACTACTATAATACTGCTCCCTATATACAAGAATATATCTACTATAATACTGCCCCTATATACAAGAATATAACTACTATAATACTGCCCCCTATGTACAAGAATATAACTACAATAGTACTGCCCCTATGTACAAGAATATAACTACTATAATACTGCCCCTATGTACAAGAATATAACTACTATAATACTGCCCCCTATGTACAAGAATATAACTACTATAATACTGCTCCCTATATACAAGAATATATCTACTATAATACTGCCCCTATATACAAGAATATAACTACTATAATACTGCCCCCTATGTACAAGAATATAACTACAATAGTACTGCCCCTATGTACAAGAATATAACTACTATAATACTGCCCCTATGTACAAGAATATAACTACTATAATACTGCCCCCTATGTACAAGAATATAACTACTATAATACTGCCCCTATGTACAAGAATATAACTACTATAATACTGCCCCCTATGTACAAGAATATAACTACTATAATACTGCCCCCCTATGTTCAAGAATATAACTACTATAGTACTGCACCTATGTACAAAAATATAACTACTATAATACTGCCCCTATGTACAAGAATATAACTACTATAATACTGCCCCCTATGTAGAAGAATATAACTACTATAATACTGCCCCTATATACAAGAATATAACTACTATAATACTGCCCCCTATGTACAAGAATATAACTACTATAATACTGCCCCTATGTACAAGAATATAACTACTATAATACTGCCCCCTATGTACAAGAATATAACTACTATAATACTGCCCCCCTATGTTCAAGAATATAACTACTATAGTACTGCACCTATGTACAAAAATATAACTACTATAATACTGCCCCCTATGTACAAGAATATAACTACTATAATACTGCCCCCTATGTACAAGAATATAACTACTATAATACTGCCCCTATGTACAAGAATATAACTACTATAATACTGTCCCCTATATACAAGAATATAACTACTATAATACTGCCCCTATGTACAAGAATATAACTACTATAATACTGCCCCTATATACAAGAATATAACTGCTATAATACTGCCCCTATGTACAGGAATATAACTACTATAATACTGTCCCCTATATACAAGAATATAACTACTATAATACTGCCCTTATATACAAGAATATAACTGCTATAATACTGCCCCTATGTACAAGAATATAACTACTATAATACTGCCCCTATGTACAAGAATATAACTACTATAATACTGCCCCTATATACAAGAATATAACTACTATAATACTGCTCCTATGTACATGAATATAACTACTATAATACTGCCCCTATGTACATGAATATAACTACTATAATACTGCCCCTATGTAGAAGAACATAACTACTATAATACTGCCCCCTATGTACAAGAATATAACTACTATAATACTGCCCCCTATGTACAAGAATATAACTACTATAATACTGCCCCCTATGTACAAGAATATAACTGCCATAATACTGCCCCTATGTACAAGAAAATAACTACTATAATACTGCTCCTATGTACAAGAATATAACTACTATAATACTGCCCCTATATACAAGAATATAACTACTATAATACTGCCCCCTATGTACAAGAATATAACTACTATAATACTGCCCCTATGTACAAGAATATAACTACTATAATACTGCCCCTATATACAAGAATATAGCTACTATAATACTGCTCTCATGAGAAGAATATAGCTACTATAATACTGCCCCTATGTAAAAGAATATAACTACTCTAATACTTCCCCTATGTAAAAGAGTATAACTACTATAATACTGCCCCTATATACAAGAATATAGCTACTATAATACTGCTCTCATGAGAAGAATATAGCTACTATAATACTGCCCCTATGTAAAAGAATATAACTACTGTAATACTGCCCCTATGTAGAAGAATATAGCTACTATAATACTGCCCCTATGTAAAAGAATATAACTACTATAATACTGCCCCTATGTACAAGAATATAACTACTATAATACTGCCTCCTATGTACAAGAATATAACTACTATAATACTGCCTCCTATGTACAAGAATATAACTACTATAATACTGTCCCTATGTACAAGAATATAGCTACTATAATACTGCCCCTATGTACAAGAATATAACTACTATAATACTGCCCCTATGTACAAGAATATAACTACTATAATACTGCTCCCTATATACTAGAATATAACTACTATAATACTGCCCCTATGTACATGAATATAACTACTATAATACTGCCCCTATGTAGAAGAATATAACTACTATAATACTGCCCCCTATGTACAAGAATATAACTACAATAGTACTGCCCCCTATGTACAAGAATATAACTACTATAATACTGCCCCTATGTACAAGAATATAACTACTATAATACTGCCCCGTATGTACAAGAATATAACTTCTATAATACTGCTCCCTATATACAAGAATATATCTACTATAATACTGCCCCTATATACAAGAATATAACTACTATAATACTGCCCCCTATGTACAAGAATATAACTACAATAGTACTGCCCCTATGTACAAGAATATAACTACTATAATACTGCCCCTATGTACAAGAATATAACTACTATAATACTGCCCCCTATGTACAAGAATATAACTACTATAATACTGCTCCCTATATACAAGAATATATCTACTATAATACTGCCCCTATATACAAGAATATAACTACTATAATACTGCCCCCTATGTACAAGAATATAACTACAATAGTACTGCCCCTATGTACAAGAATATAACTACTATAATACTGCCCCTATGTACAAGAATATAACTACTATAATACTGCCCCTTATGTACAAGAATATAACTACTATAATACTGCCCCCCTATGTTCAAGAATATAACTACTATAGTACTGCACCTATGTACAAAAATATAACTACTATAATACTGCCCCTATGTACAAGAATATAACTACTATAATACTGCCCCCTATGTACAAGAATATAACTACTATAATACTGCCCCCCTATGTTCAAGAATATAATTACTATAGTACTGCACCTATGTACAAAAATATAACTACTATAATACTGCCCCTATGTACAAGAATATAACTACTATAATACTGCCCCCTATGTACAAGAATATAACTACTATAATACTGCTCCCTATGTACAGGAATATAACTACTATAATACTGCCCCTATGTACAGGAATATAACTACTATAATACTGCTCCTATGTACAAGAATATAACTACTATAATACTGCCCCTATGTACAGGAATATAACTACTATAATACTGCCCCCTATGTACAAGAATATAACTACTATAATACTGCTCCCTATGTACAAGAATATAACTACTATAATACTGCCCCTATATACAAGAATATAACTACTATAATACTGCCCCCTATGTACAAGAATATAACTACAATAGTACTGCCCCTATGTACAAGAATATAACTACTATAATACTGCCCCTATGTACAAGAATATAACTACTATAATAGTGCCCCGTATGTACAAGAATATACCTACTATAATACTGCTCCCTATATACAAGAATATATCTACTATAATACTGCCCCTATATACAAGAATATAACTACTATAATACTGCCCCCTATGTACAAGAATATAACTACAATAGTACTGCCCCTATGTACAAGAATATAACTACTATAGTACTGCCCCTATGTACAAGAATATAACTACTATAATACTGCCCCCTATGTACAAGAATATAACTACTATAATACTGCTCCCTATATACAAGAATATATCTACTATAATACTGCCCCTATATACAAGAATATAACTACTATAATACTGCCCCCTATGTACAAGAATATAACTACAATAGTACTGCCCCTATGTACAAGAATATAACTACTATAATACTGCCCCTATGTACAAGAATATAACTACTATAATACTGCCCCTATGTACAAGAATATAACTACTATAATACTGCCCCTATGTACAAGAATATAACTACTATAATACTGCCCCTATATACAAGAATATAACTACTATAATACTGCCCCCTATGTACAGGAATATATCTACTATAATACTGCCCCCTATGTACAAGAATATAACTACTATAATACTGCCCCTATGTACAAGAATATAACTACTATAATACTGCCCCTATGTACAAGAATATAACTACTATAATACTGCCCCCTATGTAGAAGAATATAACTACTATAATACTGCCCCTATATACAAGAATATAACTACTATAATACTGCCCCCTATGTACAAGAATATAACTACTATAATACTGCTCCTATGTACAAGAATATAACTACTATAATACTGCCCTTATGTACAAGAATATAACTACTATAATACTGCCCCTATGTACAAGAATATAACTACTATAATACTGCCCCTATGTACAAGAATATAACTACTATAATACTGCTCCCTATATACAAGAATATAACTACTATAATACTGCCCCTATGTACAAGAATATAACTACTATATTACTGCCCCTATGTACAAGAATATAACTACTATAATACTGCCTCCTATGTACAAGAATATAACTACTATAATACTGCCCCCTATATACAAGAATATAACACCTATAATACTGCCCCTATGTACAAGAATATAACTGCTATATTTCGCCTTCTGGTGATGCGTTTTCCACCTGGAGTTATTGTTGTGGTTCCTGGTGGTTGATCCCTATCAGTGAGAGGCGTTATAATCACATTGTCATTCACATTCATTACTCGCTTAGTTGGGTTTTCTCTTTAGTATCAAGATAGAAATTCTTGACAAAAGGGTTACACCGAAAAACAAAGAACAGAAATGGAAATGGTAACTGCAGCCTTTTGTGATTTTATTTTCTTAATGATTTAGCAGACAGCAATTTCCTGCCTTTAGTGTATAAAATATACTGAATATCGCATGCAGGAATTAGAGGCGCTCACTGCCAGTGGCCATTAGTTGTTCTCCTGTATCTTTATCAGAATTTTACAATATTGTGTTTAAGTATATTTGAAAGGATTGTAGAGGATTAGAAACAGCGCCCCCCTGCACACAGGACTTGTCAGGTACTACATACAGTTCAGGCGATTTCTTGAAATGAATGTGCATTAGTTGTAATACCATCTGCAACCTGTGGACCAGTGTGGCGCTGTTTATGGAGGGCAGTAATGGTGCAGGATGAGAACATGGTGTATCCGATAGTGCAGGTGATGTACTCAGGATCATTCATAGACTCACACCTCTGTTCCGCTGAGGAACTTTCACATCTTCCCTTTCCAGTATACATGATTTGGTGCAGAAGTGAACTATGATGATCATGATCCATGGCCAATGCCAAAAAAGATTGACATCGCTGGCGCTATTCATTATTTGCACTATTTTTCAGTATTTTTTTGCCTTACATTCATTGTTACTTTTTGCAGTAAATTCTTTCAAAATAGAGCACGTAGTTGATGACTTTTGTGTTGACATGCTCTTTATTTGCTGTTTACACGTGTTGCACCTTTTTAGAGCAGAAATTTGCATGTTTCACTCAAAGGTCTCAAAATTTGCAAAAAAAATAGGAAAGCGTTTAAGAAAAATCAATCTGCAGCAAGCGAGTGCGGACGGTATTAGAAAAAAGTTGCACAAAAATTTTGCAATCATAATAGATGAATCAGACAAAAATATCTAAAAACCCTGAACTCTGGGAGGACAGCTGAAGAACGCACAAGGACCTGCTGGAAGGAGTGCTGAAGAACGCACAAGGACCTGCTGGGAGGAGTGCTGAAGAACGCACAAGGACCTGCTGGGAGGAGTGCTGAAGAACGCACAAGGACCTGCTGGAAGGAGTGCTGAAGAACGCACAAGGACCTGCTGGAAGGAGTGCTGGGGAACGCATCAAGGACCTGCTGGAAGGAGTGCTGAAGAACGCACAAGGACCTGCTGGGAGGAGTGCTGAAGAACGCACAAGGACCTGCTGGAAGGAGTGCTGAAGAACGCACAAGGACCTGCTGGGAGGAGTGATGTGGAACGCATCAAGGACCTGCTGGAAGGAGTGCTGAAGAACGCACAAGGACCTGCTGGGAGGAGTGCTGAAGAACGCACAAGGACCTGCTGGAAGGAGCGCTGTGGAATGCATCAAGGACCTGCTGGAAGGAGTGCTGAAGAACGCACAAGGACCTGCTGGAAGGAGTGCTGAAGATCGCACAAGGACCTGCTGGGAGGAGTGCTGTGGAACGCATCAAGGACCTGCTGGAAGGAGTGCTGAAGAACGCACAAGGACCTGCTGGAAGGAGTGCTGGGGAACGCATCAAGGACCTGCTGGAAGGAGTGCTGAAGAACGCACAAGGACCTGCTTGGAGGAGTGCTGAAGAACGCACAAGGACCTGCTGGGAGGAGTGCTGTGGAATGCATCAAGGACCTGCTGGAAGGAGTGCTGAAGAACGCACAAGGACCTGCTGGGAGGAGTGCTGAAGAACGCATCAAGGACCTGCTGGGTGGAGCGCTGTGGAACGCACAAGCACCTGCTGGAAGGAGCGCTGTGGAATGCATCAAGGACCTGCTGGAAGGAGTGCTGAAGAACGCACAAGGACCTGCTGGAAGGAGTGCTGAAGATCGCACAAGGACCTGCTGGGAGGAGTGCTGTGGAACGCATCAAGGACCTGCTGGAAGGAGTGCTGAAGAACGCACAAGGACCTGCTGGAAGGAGTGCTGGGGAACGCATCAAGGACCTGCTGGAAGGAGTGCTGAAGAATGCACAAGGACCTGCTGGGAGGAGTGCTGAAGAACGTACAAGGACCTGCTGGGAGGAGTGCTGTGGAACGCATCAAGGACCTGCTGGAAGGAGTGCTGAAGAACGCACAAGGACCTGCTGGGAGGAGTGCTGAAGAACGCACAAGGACCTGCTGGAAGGAGCGCTGTGGAATGCATCAAGGACCTGCTGGAAGGAGTGCTGAAGAACGCACAAGGACCTGCTGGGAGGAGTGCTCTGGAATGCATCAAGGACCTGCTGTAAGGAGTGCTGAAGAACGCACAAGGACCTGCTGGAAGGAGTGCTGGGGAACGCATCAAGGACCTGCTGGAAGGAGTTCTGAAGAACGCACAAGGACCTGCTGGAAGGAGTGCTGAAGAACGCACAAGGACCTGCTGGAAGGAGCGCTGTGGAATGCATCAAGGACCTGCTGGAAGGAGTGCTGAAGAACGCACAAGGACCTGCTGGAAGGAGTGCTGAAGATCGCACAAGGACCTGCTGGGAGGAGTGCTCTGGAATGCATCAAGGACCTGCTGGAAGGAGTGCTGAAGAACGCACAAGGACCTGCTGGAAGGAGTGCTGGGGAACGCATCAAGGACCTGCTGGAAGGAGTTCTGAAGAACGCACAAGGACCTGCTGGAAGGAGTGCTGAAGAACGCACAAGGACCTGCTGGGAGGAGTGCTGAAGAACGCACAAGGACCTGCTGGGAGGAGTGCTGTGGAACGCATCAAGGACCTGCTGGAAGGAGTGCTGAAGAACGCACAAGGACCTGCTGGAAGGAGTGCTGAAGATCGCACAAGGACCTGCTGGGAGGAGTGCTGTGGAACGCATCAAGGACCTGCTGGAAGGAGTGCTGAAGAACGCACAAGGACCTGCTGGGAGGAGTGCTGAAGAACGCACAAGGACCTGCTGGGAGGAGTGCTGTGGAACGCATCAAGGACCTGCTGGAAGGAGTGCTGAAGAACGCACAAGGACCTGCTGGAAGGAGTGCTGAAGATCGCACAAGGACCTGCTGGGAGGAGTGCTGTGGAACAAATCAAGGACCTGCTGGAAGGAGTGCTGAAGAACGCACAAGGACCTGCTGGAAGGAGTGCTGGGGAACGCATCAAGGACCTGCTGGAAGGAGTGCTGAAGAACGCACAAGGACCTGCTGGGAGGAGTGCTGAAGAACGCACAAGGACCTGCTGGGAGGAGTGCTGTGGAACGCATCAAGGACCTGCTGGAAGGAGTGCTGAAGAATGCACAAGGACCTGCTGGGAGGAGTGCTGAAGAACGCATCAAGGACCTGCTGGGTGGAGCGCTGTGGAATGCATCAAGGACCTGCTGGAAGGAGTGCTGAAGAACGCACAAGGACCTGCTGGAAGGAGTGCTGAAGATCGCACAAGGACCTGCTGGAAGGAGCGCTGTGGAATGCATCAAGGACCTGCTGGAAGGAGTGCTGAAGAACGCACAAGGACCTGCTGGGTGGAGCGCTGTGGAACGCATCAAGGACCTGCTGGGTGGAGCGCTGTGGAATGCATCAAGGACCTGCTGGGTGGAGCGCTGTGGAACTAATCAAGGACCTTCTGGGAGGACCGCTGTGGAACTAATCAAGGAGCTGCTGGGAGCGACCGCTGTGGATAGCATCGAGGACCTGCTGGGAGCGACCGCTGTGGATAGCATCGAGGACCTGCTGGGAGCGACCGCTGTGGAACACACGAGGACCTGCTGGGAGCGACTGCTGTGGAACACACGAGGACCTGCTGGTAGCGACCGCTGTGGAACACACGAGGACCTGCTGGGAGCGACCTCTGTGGAACACACGAGGACCTGCTGGGAGCGACCGCTGTGGATAGCATCGAGGACCTGCTGGGAGCGACCTCTGTGGAACACACGAGGACCTGCTGGGAGCGACCGCTGTGGAACACACGAAGACCTGCTGGGAGCGACCTCTGTGGAACACACGAAGACCTGCTGGGAGCGACCTCTGTGGAACACACGAAGACCTGCTGGGAGCGACCTCTGTGGAACACACGAAGACCTGCTGGGAGCGACCTCTGTGGAACACACGAGGACCTGCTGGGAGCGACCGCTGTGGAACACACGAGGACCTGCTGGGAGCGACCGCTGTGGAACACACGAGGACCTGCTGGGAGCGACCTCTGTGGAACACACGAGGACCTGCTGGGAGCGACCGCTGTGGAACACACGAGGACCTGCTGGGAGCGACCTCTGTGGAACACACGAGGACCTGCTGGGAGCGACCGCTGTGGAGCACACGAGGACCTGCTGGGAGCGACCTCTGTGGAGCACACGAGGACCTGCTGGGAGCGACCGCTGTGGAGCACACGAGGACCTGCTGGGAGCGACCACTTTTGAACGCATCAAGGACATGCTGGGAGTGACCTGATGGGAGCAACCGTTGTGAAACGCATCGACGACCTGCAGGGAGCAACTGCTGTGGAATGCACAAAGACCTGCTGGGAGTAACAGCTGTGGATCGCATTGAGGACCTGCTGAAAGGACTGCTGTGGAACACATGGAACACATGAGGACCTGCTGGGAGTGACCACTGTGGAGCGCATCAAGGACGTGCTGGGAGTGATCGCTTTGGAACACACGAGAACCTGCTGGGAGTGACAAGCTGGGAGGACCTGCTCGGAGCAACCGCTGTGGAATGCATCGAGGAGCTGCTGGGAGTGACCACTGTGAAACACATCAAGGACCTGCTGGGAGTGACCGCTGTGGAACATATGAGGACCTGCTGGAGGACTGCTGTGAAGTGCATCAAGGACCTGCTGGAGGACCCCTGTGGAACGCATCGAGGACCTGCTGGAGGACCCCTGTGGAACGCATCAAGGACCTGCTGGAGGACCCCTGTGGAACGCATCGAGGACCTGCTGGAGGACCCCTGTGGAACGCATCGAGGACCTGCTGGAGGACCCCTGTGGAACGCATCGAGGACCTATTGGAGGACCACTGTGAAACACATCAAGGACCTGCTGGGAGTGACCGCTGTGGAACATATGAGGACCTGCTGGAGGACTGCTGTGGAGTGCATCAAGGACCTGCTGGAGGACCCCTGTGGAACGCATCGAGGACCTGCTGGAGGACCCCTGTGGAACGCATCGAGGACCTGCTGGAGGACCCCTGTGGAACGCATCGAGGACCTGCTGGAGGACCCCTGTGGAACGCATCGAGGACCTGCTGGAGGACCCCTGTAGAACGCATCGAGGACCTATTGGAGGACCACTGTGAAACACATCGAGGACCTGCTGGAGAACCGCTGTGGGAGTGACCACTATGGAACGCATCGAAGACCTGCTATGAGTGACCGCTGTGGAACACATCGAGGACCTGCTGGAGGACCCCTGTGGAACGCATCGAGGACCTGCTGGGAGGAGCGCTGTTCAATGCATCAAGGACCTGCTGGGTGGAGCGCTGTGGAATGCATCAAGGACCTGCTGGGAGGACCGCTGTGGAACTAATCAAGGACCTGCTGGGAGCGACCGCTGTGGATAGCATCGAGGACCTGCTGGGAGCGACCGCTGTGGATAGCATCGAGGACCTGCTGGGAGCGACCGCTGTGGAACACACGAGGACCTGCTGGGAGCGACCGCTGTGGAACACACGAGGACCTGCTGGGAGCGACCGCTGTGGAACACACGAGGACCTGCTGGGAGCGACCTCTGTGGAACACACAAGGACCTGCTGGGAGCGACCGCTGTGGAACACACGAGGACCTGCTGGGAGCGACCACTTTCGAACGCATCAAGGACATGCTGGGAGCGACCTCTGTGGAACACACGAGGACCTGCTGGGAGCGACCTCTGTGGAACACACAAGGACCTGCTGGGAGCGACCGCTGTGGAACACACGAGGACCTGCTGGGAGCGACCACTTTCGAACGCATCAAGGACATGCTGGGAGTGACCTGATGGGAGCAACCGTTGTGAAACGCATCGACGACCTGCAGGGAGCAACTGCTGTGGAATGCACAAAGACCTGCTGGGAGTAACAGCTGTGGAAAGCATCGAGGACCCTGCTGGCAGGACCACTGTGGATCGCATTGAGGACCTGCTGAAAGGACTGCTGTGGAACACATGGAACACATGAGGACCTGCTGGGAGTGACCACTGTGGAGCGCATCAAGGACGTGCTGGGAGTGATCGCTTTGGAACACACGAGAACCTGCTGGGAGTGACAAGCTGGGAGGACCTGCTCGGAGCAACCGCTGTGGAACATATGAGGACCTGCTGGGAGTGACCACTGTGAAACACATCAAGGACCTGCTGGGAGTGACCGCTGTGGAACATATGAGGACCTGCTGGAGGACTGCTGTGGAGTGCATCAAGGACCTGCTGGAGGACCCCTGTGGAACGCATCGAGGACCTGCTGGAGGACCCCTGTGGAACGCATCGAGGACCTATTGGAGGACCCCTGTGGAACGCATCGAGGACCTATTGGAGGACCACTGTGAAACACATCAAGGACCTGCTGGGAGTGACCGCTGTGGAACATATGAGGACCTGCTGGAGGACTGCTGTGGAGTGCATCAAGGACCTGCTGGAGGACCCCTGTGGAACACATCGAGGACCTGCTGGAGGACCCCTGTGGAACGCATCGAGGACCTGCTGGAGGACCCCTGTGGAACGCATCGAGGACCTGCTGGAGGACCCCTGTGGAACGCATCGAGGACCTGCTGGAGGACCCCTGTGGAACGCATCGAGGACCTATTGGAGGACCACTGTGAAACACATCAAGGACCTGCTGGGAGTGACCGCTGTGGAACATATGAGGACCTGCTGGAGGACTGCTGTGGAGTGCATCAAGGACCTGCTGGAGGACCCCTGTGGAACGCATCGAGGACCTGCTGGAGGACCCCTGTGGAACGCATCGAGGACCTGCTGGAGGACCCCTGTGGAACGCATCGAGGACCTGCTGGAGGACCCCTGTGGAACGCATCGAGGACCTGCTGGAGGACCCCTGTAGAACGCATCGAGGACCTATTGGAGGACCACTGTGAAACACATCGAGGACCTGCTGGAGAACCGCTGTGGGAGTGACCACTATGGAACGCATCGAAGACCTGCTATGAGTGACCGCTGTGGAACACATCGAGGACCTGCTGGAGGACCCCTGTGGAACGCATCGAGGACCTGCTGGGAGGAGCGCTGTTCAATGCATCAAGGACCTGCTGGGTGGAGCGCTGTGGAATGCATCAAGGACCTGCTGGGAGGACCGCTGTGGAACTAATCAAGGACCTGCTGGGAGCGACCGCTGTGGATAGCATCGAGGACCTGCTGGGAGCGACCGCTGTGGATAGCATCGAGGACCTGCTGGGAGCGACCGCTGTGGAACACACGAGGACCTGCTGGGAGCGACCGCTGTGGAACACACGAGGACCTGCTGGGAGCGACCTCTGTGGAACACACAAGGACCTGCTGGGAGCGACCGCTGTGGAACACACGAGGACCTGCTGGGAGCGACCACTTTCGAACGCATCAAGGACATGCTGGGAGCGACCTCTGTGGAACACACGAGGACCTGCTGGGAGCGACCTCTGTGGAACACACAAGGACCTGCTGGGAGCGACCGCTGTGGAACACACGAGGACCTGCTGGGAGCGACCACTTTCGAACGCATCAAGGACATGCTGGGAGTGACCTGATGGGAGCAACCGTTGTGAAACGCATCGACGACCTGCAGGGAGCAACTGCTGTGGAATGCACAAAGACCTGCTGGGAGTAACAGCTGTGGAAAGCATCGAGGACCCTGCTGGCAGGACCACTGTGGATCGCATTGAGGACCTGCTGAAAGGACTGCTGTGGAACACATGGAACACATGAGGACCTGCTGGGAGTGACCACTGTGGAGCGCATCAAGGACGTGCTGGGAGTGATCGCTTTGGAACACACGAGAACCTGCTGGGAGTGACAAGCTGGGAGGACCTGCTCGGAGCAACCGCTGTGGAACATATGAGGACCTGCTGGGAGTGACCACTGTGAAACACATCAAGGACCTGCTGGGAGTGACCGCTGTGGAACATATGAGGACCTGCTGGAGGACTGCTGTGGAGTGCATCAAGGACCTGCTGGAGGACCCCTGTGGAACACATCGAGGACCTGCTGGAGGACCCCTGTGGAACGCATCGAGGACCTATTGGAGGACCCCTGTGGAACGCATCGAGGACCTATTGGAGGACCACTGTGAAACACATCAAGGACCTGCTGGGAGTGACCGCTGTGGAACATATGAGGACCTGCTGGAGGACTGCTGTGGAGTGCATCAAGGACCTGCTGGAGGACCCCTGTGGAACACATCGAGGACCTGCTGGAGGACCCCTGTGGAACGCATCGAGGACCTGCTGGAGGACCCCTGTGGAACGCATCGAGGACCTGCTGGAGGACCCCTGTGGAACGCATCGAGGACCTGCTGGAGGACCCCTGTGGAACGCATCGAGGACCTATTGGAGGACCACTGTGAAACACATCGAGGACCTGCTGGAGAACCGCTGTGGGAGTGACCACTATGGAACGCATCGAAGACCTGCTATGAGTGACCGCTGTGGAACACATCGAGGACCTGCTGGAGAACCGCTGTGGGAGTGACCGCTGTGGAACACATCGAGGACCTTCTAGGAAGACCGCTGTGGAATGCAGGATGGCCTGGGAGTGGCGCAGCTATCCGGGGTCTGGTAAGTGTGATTTTCCTGGGGGGGCGTGTCTACCTTCTTTTGGAGGTAAACTTACTCACAAATCGTGTTTCCCCAAAAATGAACCCCACCTTTTCGGGGTAAAAAAATAATGTAAGACACTGTCTTAATTCTATGAAAATACAGCATAATGCAGATAGCAGCCCGTAAATTTGGTGTAAAAAGTTACAAGTGCCTCTTCTCCTCTTCCCTGTCACCCCAGAGCATAGAGCTCAGTGTGCAGCGCAATGCAAGAGTAACAAGGGGGGGGGGGTATAAAAGGAAGGCCCTGGCAATAGGGAGAGGGGAGAAGGGACACCTACTGCCACTGACCAGAGTCTGTACTCTTCACTTCCTAATATTCCTGTATGGGTCCTTCCCCCCATCGCCATCACATACGTAAGCCCTCGCTTGCCCTGAACTCACCCTGGCTAGTGAGAAGACTGATGAGAACACTAGTCCCACCATTGCAATAATACAACACGACGTATGGGAGACAGACAGAGGGAACATAGACACAAAAAGAAAAACACTACAAGCTCTTCCAATTCAGCTAAACACCACAGCTGCAATTGTCATAACTCCTCAGCTTCTTCCAGAGATAGACTCCTTCCAAAGGGGACAATATAAAATGAAAATCAATAACTGGTGTCAGATGGTAATACACGTGACTTTTTATAGTGAAGGCGAGTGGTCACAAACGAGCTGCACCTGAGATTATGGCTACAAAGCACAGCCAGATAGGAAAGAGTCCTTAACCCCTACAGCACTAAAAGAAAATTGATTCAAATTGATTCACTCAAATACAAGTTGTAGACCTGTGAAAAATAAAGCACTGTGACCAGAGGTCTCTCCAGGTGGGACGCACTGTAAAAAACAGCTCAAATGCATCCTGCTCCAGACAATGCGCTGTCTATGGGAGACATCTTAGCACCTACAGTGCTGGCCAAAAGTATTGGCACCCCTGCAATTCTGTCAGAGAATACTCAGGTTCTTCCTGAAAATGATTGCAATCACAAATTCTTTGGTTTTATTATCTTCATTTATTTTGCTTGCAATGAAAAACCACAAAAGAGAATGAAACAAAAATCAAGTCATTGATCATTTCACACAAAACTCCAAAAATGGCCCGGACAAAAGTATTGGCACCCTTAGTCTAATACTTGGTTGCACAACCTTTAGCCAAAATAACTGCGCACAACCGCTTCCGGTTCCATCAGTGAGGTTCTTACAATGCTCTGCAGGAATTTTAGACCATTCTTCTTTGGCAAACTGCTCCAGGTCCCTGAGATTTGAAGGGGGCCTTCTCTGCCATTGTGAGATCTCTCCACAGGTTTTCTATGGGGTTCAGGTCTGGACTCATTTCTGGCCACTTTAGTAGTCTCCACTGCTTTCTCTCAAACCATTTTCTAGTGCTATTTGAAGTGTGTTTTGGGTCATTGTCCTGCTGGAAGACCCATGACCTCTGAGGGAGACCCAGCTTTCTCACACTGGGCCCTACATTATGCTGCAAAATATGTTGGTAGTCGTCAGACTTCATAATGCCATGCACACAGTCGAGCAGTCCAGTGCCAGAGGCAGCAAAGAAACCCCAAAACATCAGGGAACCTCTGCCATGTTTGACTGTAGGGACTGTGTTCTTTTCTTTGAATGCCTCTTTTTTTTCCTGTAAACTCTATGTTGATGGCTTTTCCCAAAAAGCTCTACTTTTGTCTCATCTGACCAGAGAACATTCTTCCAAAACGTTTTAGGCTTTCTCAGGTAAGTTTTGGCAAACTCCAGCCTGGCTTTTTTATGTCTCGGGGTAAGAAGTGGGGTCTTCCTGGGTATCCTACCATACAGTCCCTTTTCATTCAGACGCCGACGGATAGTACGGGGTGACACTGTTGTACCCTTGGACTGCAGGGCGGCTGGAACTTGTTTGGATGTTAGTCGAGGTTCTTTATCCACCATCCGCACAATCTTGCGTTGAAATCTCTCGTCAGTTTTTCTTTTCCTTCCACATCTAGGGAGGTTAGCCATAGTGCCATGGGCTTTACACTTCCTGATGACACTGCGCACCGTAGACACAGGACCTTTCAGGTCTTTGGAGATGGACTTGTAGCCTTGAGATTGCTCATGCTCCTCACAATTTGGGTTCTCAAGTCCTCAGACAGTTCTTTGGTCTTCTTTCTTTTCTCCATGCTCAATGTGGTGCACACAAGGACACAGGACAGAGGTTGAGTCAACTTTAATCCATGTCACCGGCTGCAAGTGTGATTTATTATTGCCAGCACCTGTTCGGTGCCACAGGTAAGTTACAGGCGCTGTTATTACACAAATTACAGAAGCAGCACAGGATTTTTCAAACAGTGCCAATACTTTTGTCCACCCCCTTTTTTATGTTTGGTGTGGAATTATATCCAATTTGGCTTCATTACAATTATTTTTTTTTTCATTGAAGACAAATTAAATAAAGATAATAATAACAAAGAATATGTGATTGCAATCATTTTCAGGAAGAAACTGAGTATTCTCTGACAGAATTGCAGGGGTGCCAATACTTTTGGCCAGCACTGTAGTCTCCACCCACCAGCTCAGAGATAACTGAATATTAAAGATAATGCCTAAAGAGGAGAAAAGAGGTGAAAATGCAGGATACAAGTCCTTATAATGACCAGAACTGCTGTTATTTGCCATGTACAGACAGGAAAGTTTGTACGTACCCTGGTACTTAATAGTAGGGTTCCAGTATCTGTGTAATTATCGAGCTATAGAGCTTGAATGGGGAATTATAATTTGCTACTCTCTTGATAATCACATCTTACATGCCGACCAAAAAAAATCTTTATTTGTTGGCAACACTAACCATGGACGCTGTGTGGAGTCAACTTGTTGGGGATCAGGTGTCATGCTAGGTATGGGGAAGTACTGAGCAAACGGCGGAAGGGAAACTCTGTGTCTAGGGAAGGGTGAGATGGTGACCCCTGACCAATCCTTCCACTGGCCCCTGGAGCCCCTCACCACCCTCGATAGGTTACACACCTATGCACCGAGCAGGATACCTGACCCTGGCTGACCCTGAAATAGGTCTAGGGTAGGGAGCGGATGGGATGAGCCCTTAGTCATCCCCACTAAGCTCTAAAGAACACACAGGGATAACAAACAGGGGAAAGTAAACAAAAAACTTATTTCCAGATGACTCGGAGAGGAACTGCAACAACCGTAAAGTTTCTCCAGATCAATACAAGCCGACCTCCTTCTTATCCGCCTACTATTTTCTAGCCACCTGACTCCTCCTTTTTATTCTTTTACCCCATGGCTCCCCAGTCTTCTTATTCTATGACCTCATGGTTCCCCCTTCTTTTGCTACTCTCTGACTCCTTCTACTACTACTTATCCCTGGTCCCTCCTTCTCCTCCTCTTACTATCTGACTCCTCCTCCTTTTCTTTCTATTACCCCCTGACACCTCCACCTTTTTGTTCTATTACCCCCTGACTCCCCCTCCGTTTTCTCCTACTCTCTGGCTCCTCCTCCTACTTATCCTCCTCCTATTTTCTTGCTACCTGGCTCTTTTTTATTCTTTTAGCCCCATGGCTCCTCCTCCTTTTTGTTCTATTATCCCCTGACTCCCCCTCCTTTTTCTCCTCTCTCTGGCTCCTCCTCCTCCTTGTTTTCCTACTCCTATTATCTAGCTACCTGGCTCCTCCTTTTTATTCTTTTACCCCATAGCTCCTCCTCCTTTTTGTTCTATTACCCCCCTGACACCTCCTTTTTCTCCTACTCTCTGGCTCCTCCTCCTACTTATCCTCCTCCTATTATCTAGCTACCTGGCTCCTCCTTTTTATTCTTTTACCCCATAGCTCCTCCTCTTTTTTGTTCTATTACCCCCGACACCTCCTTTTTCTTCTACTCTCTGGCTCCTCCTTCTACTATCTAGCTCCACCTCCTTTTTATTATATTACCCTTATAGCTCCTCCTCCTTTTTTTAATCCTACTCTCTAGCTCCTCCTACTTATCTATGGCTCCTCCCTCTTCCACTCCTCCTACTTCCTGGCTCCTCCTCCTTTCTTTCTGTACACTTTAAACTTCCTAAATCGGCATCAGTGTATCATTATTTTATATCATTATATTAATACAATGTATCTTTATTTTATAGCAGATCATTGTTGTATTATTACAATGAATCATTATATTGTTACACTGTGATAATACATTATCATAAGTGGAGCCTCCATTGTTGCATTATCGCCGTGTATCGAGATATTTTGATGCTTTTATATTATTATAATGCTATTGTTATGACGGTTGATTATTTCTGCACTTATCGGAGCGCGCACGGTCTTATCAATGAACTATTTTCTTTTATCCACAAATCAGACCCTGATCATAAGGTCAATAATGATATTGACCGATGATATCAACAAGACCGATATTATTGATCGGTCTTGTTGATTTTTCCTTTTCTTTTCCATCTGATACATTGTAATGAAACCTTATTTGTGGGCCATGACCTGAATATCTCCATCCTTGGGGTTAGTGGTGGTCTCATTTGCTCGGACCCCCATTGATCAGAATGTGAGAGCGTCCCCAATATTTCCAGTGTTGGTTGTGGCACGTCTTCGGTTGATATAACAGCGGCATCGTGCTATTTTGGCTGGCGGCGGCGCGCTTGTGGTACATTTATCGGGACTCTGTTATCGCAGGGTAAATATTGCACTGGTAACACAGTCACTGTGGGAATTTTATGCTTCTGCCAAGAATAACAGCGAGTGTCGAAATTTACATATACGGGAATGTTAGTAGTAACTATGGAGATGTAATGGATCACTGAAATCACAGGCACAATGTAACAACTGCAGCGGCAACGCCAATATCTATATACTATGTACAGTATATACATGTATCACCATGCTGTGACATCACAACCATCTAATATAGTCACAAGCCATTTAATACATGCAGAGAGTAAGCATTATCCCAGACTCCGCCTCTGCTTCCCCTATAAATTGCCTCCTCCTCCCAAACCCCCTTCTGTTCTCCCTCTCCTCCCTGGCCCCTCCTTCTTTTCTCCCTCTCCTCCCTGGCACCTTCTTTTCTCCCTCTCCTCCCTGGCACCACCTTCTTTTCTCCCTCTTCTCCTTAGCACCACCTTATTTTCTCCCTTTCCTCCCTGGCCCCCTCTTCTTTTCTCCCTCCTCCTCCCTGGCCCCTCCTTCTTTTCTCCCTCTCCTCCCTGGCCCCCTCCTTCTTTTCTCCCTCTCCTCCCTGGCCATCCTTTTCTCTCTTTCCTCCCTGGCGCCACCTTCTTTATCCCCTCTGCTCCTTGGCTCCACCATCTTTTCTCCCTCTCCTTCCTGGTGCCACTTTCCTTTCTCCCTCTCCTCCCAAACCCCCTTCTTTTCTCCCTCTCCTTCCTGGCACCTCCTTTTCTCCCTCTCTTCCCTGGCCCCTCCTTCTTTTCTCCCTCCCTCACTCCCTGGCCCCCTCCTTCTTTTCTCCTCTCCTCCCCGACACCACCTTCTTTTCTCCCTCTCTCCCTGGCACCTTTTTTTCTCCCTCTCCTCCCTGGCACCACCTTCTTTTCTCCCTCTCCTCCCTGGCACCTTTTTTTCTCCCTCTCCCTCCCTGGCACCACCTTCTTTCTCCCTCTCCTCCCTGGTGCCCCCCTTCTGTTCTCCCTCAGCTCCCTGGCATCACCGTCTTTTCTCCCTCTCCTCCCTGGCACAACCTTCTTTTCTCCCTCTCCTCCCCGCACCACCTTCTTTTCTCCCTCTCCTCCCTGGCACCTTTTTTTCTCCCTCTCCTCCCTGGCACCACCTTCTTTTCTCCCTCTCCTCCCTGGCACCTTTTTTTTCTCCCTCTCCTCCCTGGCACCACCTTCTTTTCTCCCTCTCCTCCCTGGTGCCCCCTTCTGTTCTCCCTCAGCTCCCTGGCATCACCGTCTTTTCTCCCTCTCCTCCCTGGCACAACCTTCTTTTCTCCCTCTCCTCCCCGACACCACCTTCTTTTTTCCCTCTCCTCCCTGGCACCTTTTTTTCTCCCTCTCCTCCCTGGCACCACCTTCTTTTCTCCTCTCCTTCCTGGTGCCACTTTCCTTTTCTCCCTCTCCTCCCTAGCGCCACCTTCTTTTCTCCCTCTCCTCCCTGGTGCCCCCTTCTTTTCTCCCTCAGCTCCCTGGCATCACCGTCTTTTCTCCCTCTACTCCTTGGCACCTCCTTCTTTTCTCCCTCTCCTCCATGTCACCTCCTTCTTTTCTCCCTCTCCTCCCTAGCACCACCTTCTTTTCTCCCTCTCCTCCCCTAAGCGCCACCTTCTTTTCTCCCTCTCCTCCCTGGTGCCCCCCTTCTTTTCTCCCTCAGCTCCCTGGCACCACCTTCTTTTCTCCCTCTCCTCCCCTGGTGCCCCCTTCCTTTTCCTCCCTCAGGCTCCCTGGCATCACCGTCTTTTCTCCCTCTCCCTCCATGTCACCACCTTCTTTTTCCCTCCCTCTCCTCCCCTAGCGCCACCCTTCTTTTCTCCCTCTCCTCCCTGGTGCCCCCCTTCTTTTCTCCCTCAGCTCCCTGGCATCACCGTCTTTTCTCCCTCTCCTCCATGTCACCACCTTCTTTTCTCCCTCTCCTCCCTGGCGCTACCTTCTTCTCTCCCTCTGCTCCCAGGCCGCCTCTTTCTTTTCTCCCTCCTCTTCCTACCACCTTCTTTCACTCCCTTTTACCCTGCCTTCCTTTTCTTTTCCTTCCTGGCACGTCTTAATTTTCTCAAACTCTTCACTGCCTCCCTTATGTTCTCCCCTCTCTATCCTGACCCCCCTTGTTACTCTCCTCCTCCCTGGTCAGCCATGTCCTCTCATTCTCCACAATGATTCCTACACTTCTTCCCTTCTTGTTCCTTCACCTCTTCCAACTCCTACATTATCCCCTTCTTTTTTTCCCTGCTCCCTGGCTGCTTTGTCCTCACCCCTCTCCTCTCAGACTTCTTCTTTTTCCTCCTCTGCCTAGACTCTTTCCTTTTTGCCCTCTACTGCCTGACACTGTCACTCTGGGTGGGAGAGGACACCTGGTAAGAGGCGTAATACCAAGGGAAAACCAGGGAAGAAGTACAACGGAAGGCAATGGTGATAGGGAGATGGAAGCGGCGTCACTTCCTAATATCTGATCCCTGCACTCACCAATGTCTCTAGATGGGTTCTTTCCCTGTAATGTGCCTAGGCCCTCGGTGGCTCTGACCTCACACTGACTAGTGTGTAGGCTAGAGAGATACTAGTCTCACTATTACAATAAAACAACATGAGGAAGATAAGATAAACAGGTGGGGAAAGACACAACAAATAGCACTCCTCAGCTTTTCCAGTAGGAAAATTCCCAGCTGCAACTGAAACGAACACCTCAGCTTCTCCAGAGACAGGCTCCTTCAGAGTGGTCAGTATAGAAGGTCTATAACCAGCATGGAGTGAAGCCAGGAGGGGGTAAATATAGCAGAAGTGAGTGATGCTAAGATGCTGCAGCTGTTATTAAGGCTATGAATAATTTCAACTGGAAAGGAAATGGTTCTTAACCCCTTCAGCATCCACTCCAATACAAGATAAGTCAAGTAGACTCAATAGAGGTCCTGCGATCAATTAACCATTTGAGATCTCCTGATCCCAGATCCCCCAGAGGTAACATGTAAACACAAGACACTCGTGACAGGTACCCCCTACTTTTCTCTCCCTCCTCCTTGACTCCTCTTTCTTTTCTCCTTTTCCTCCGTGGCTCCTCCTCTTCTCCTTGTCCCCCCTCTTTTTCCCCTATTCAGCTCCATGGATCCACCCAGTCACTGCCTTGGATTCATATTACCACTCCTGCATTCCTTCTCCTTTTCTGGCCTCTTCTATGATTCGCTCCTTCTTTTATCCTTTTTGGCTCGTTCGCCTCCTCACTGCTTCCTCACTGTCCCATTCTCCTTTTTTCTTCCTTGGTCCCCCTAATCTTTATCCGCCCTTCCTGTGCCCTACCTGTTCCTCCTTTCTCCTCTGACCCCTTCTTCTCCCCTCCCTGGCTCCTCTTCCTTTTCTCCTACTCCTCCAAGCCCTTCCTTCTTGGCTTTTCCTCCTCCCTGACAGTAGTCCTGGGGGAGGGGATAATTTGCTACAAAAGTACTGATGCAACCTCAGTGCTTCACTATTCGTGGACTATCTCCTGACCATTTATTTATTTATTCATTATAACATTGCTTTTATAGCGCCATCATATGCCATAGCGCTTTACAGACATTATCACCTCTGTCCTCTTTGGAGATCACAATCTAAATATCATTTCACTAAGTCTTTGGAGTGTGGGAGGCAACCACATATAAGCCATATAAACAGATGGAGAAGATACAAACCCTTAACAGATGTTGTCCTTGGTGGGATTTGAACTAAGGACCCCGGAGCTGGGAAGTAACATCGCTAACCACTGAGCCACCGTATAGTGCTAACCACTGAGCCACTGTACAGTACTAACCACTGAGCCACCGTACAGTGCTAACCACTGAGCCACTGTACAGTGCTAACCACTGAGCTACCATACAGTGCTAACCACTGAGCTACCGTATACTGCTAACCACTGAGCCACCATACAGTGCTAACCACTGAGCCACCATACAGTGCTAACCACTGAGTCCACCATACAGTGCTAACCACTGAGCCACCATACAGTGCTAACCACTGAGTCCACCATACAGTGCTAACCACAGAGCTATCTGTTATGGACATTACTGGCAGATTATAGCTGATGAGTCAGCCTGATCTGTGAGCCCCTTTAGTGGTCTCCGTACCCCCCCCCCCCCAAAGTCATGAAGGGGCAGGAATGCTGCGCAGTGTCCTCGCTTGTATCTCCATCCGCTGTTATTCTCTGATCACAGCTACATTCCTAGAAACCGCAGAAAACAATGAAGGTTTCATATCGGATCACAACAGCCGTGATTGCTGAGATTACAATAATCTGCCGCTTGTTGTGTATACAGCAGGTCACAAACATGCGGGAAACCTCCCCGAAGATACAACGCCACCGCCGCCAATCACAACGCAAAATTACTGGAAATCCCAGAGAACCCGGTCACCTGTAATAAAGGAAAGTCACAACTTTATCATCCATTTGGGGTATGAATTCCTGGGATTGGTGACACAGTGTGACATGCCCAAAAATTGTATGAGTAATATCTTTTTCAAGATTGTACTGCCATATACAGCTTACATACTATAACCATATAATGCCAAGATAATACTGCCATATACAGCCTACATACTATAACCATATAATGCCAAGATAATACTGCCATATACAGCCTACATACTATAACATTATAATGCCAATACAGTACCGCCATATACAGCTTACATACCGTAACTATATAATGCCAAGACAGTACCCGCCATATACAGCCTACATAATGAAACCATATAATGCCAAGATAGCACTGCCTTATACAGCCTACATAATATAACCATATAATGCCAAGATAGTACTGCCATATACAGCCTACACACGTAACTATATAATGCCAAGACAGTACCCGCCATATACAGCTCAAGTACTATAAGCATATTATGCCAAGATAGCACTGCCTTACATAGCCCAAGTACTATTGTCCATCGTATTCAGTGACCGCCCGTCACCTCTGTCCTCAGTATTCAGTGACCGCCCGTCACCTCCATCCTCAGTATTCAGTGACCGCCCGTCTCCTCCATCCTCAGTATTCAGTGACCACCCGTCTTCTCCATCCTCAGTATTCAGTGATCGCCCGTCTCTCCATCCTCAGTATTCAGTGACCGCCCGTCTCCTCCATCCTCAGTATTCAGTGACCACCCGTCTTCTCCATCCTCAGTATTCAGTGACCGCCTGTCTCCTCCATCCTCAGTATTCAGTGACCGCCTGTCTCCTCCATCCTCAGTATTCAGTGACCACCCGTCTTCTCCATCCTCAGTATTCAGTGACCGCCCTCTCCTCCATCCTCAGTATTCAGTGACCGCCCGTCTCCTCCATCCTCAGTATTCAGTGACCACCCGTCTTCTCCATCCTCAGTATTCAGTGACCGCCGTCTCCTTCGTCCTCAGTATTTAGTGACCGCGCCGTCTCCTCCATCCTCAGTATTCAGTGACCGCCCGTCTCCTCCATCCTCAGTATTCAGTGACCACCTGTCGCCTGCGTCCTCAGTATTCAGTGACCGCCCGTCTCCTCCATCCTCAGTATTCAGTGACCACCCGTTAGTCCAGAGCTCCCACTGCCTTTTTGTTGTGTGGCGCCCCTGAGGCTTCAGTCACCACAGAGGTACTGCACCTCATCCAGAGGTGTGGTATTCCATTCTGCGTAAGGAGGAGGTCACCGCTGGCTCACACAAAAGCACAACACCCTGACTCAGCAACACCTCATCAGACATGGCGAGGGCGTGATTATACCCGAAGGCAGGCCGGGATGTGGAGTCTTAAGAGTGGGAAGACAACAGCGAAGTGGAACACAGTAGTGAAGTGTGGAGTTAGTGAGCAACAGAGGAGGAAAGAGGAGCAGTGGAGGAGCGAAGACCCGCGGCCTGGAGCAGGTACCCGCTCTGCCCAGACACAGACTGAAGGGGTCCTAGAGACCACAAGAAGTGCAACTGTGACTCCCTGGCAAAACCAGGTAGTCACACATAAGCCCCTGCATAACACCTTCCCTCACTTAGGAAACACACAGTCAACCTGAAACCCTAGTCACCCCCCTTAGGGAAAGATAGGCCACACCAGTGGCGGGACCAGGCGGTTGGACATGTCCACCCAGGGGTCTAGACAGCCCGGCGCGGGAAAACAAGCAGATAAGCTTAGTAGTTCAAGTTGAGAGGAGGTGGGCTGGAGCTAAGTGTAGCTCCAGCAGAGGAGGTTCAAGTTGAACGGTGCCAGGGTTGGAGCCCTGGTGCCACTGGCTAGGAGGCAGACGGTGGTCTCCGTCAGCAAGAGATGGGAAGACGGCTCGCAGAACCGAGGTGGACCGGGACAGGGTTGTAGCCCGCCGGTACCCGACACGGGGAACCGACCCAGAAACCGGAGCACAAAGGGGGGTACTCGGACCCTGAAGCCAGGACCGGAAACCAGCGGCCTAGTTAATTAACCGATTGAGGCCAGGACTAGAGGTCCTGTCCCACCCAAAGTCCCTCATAGAAGACAACAGCCCACTGATTAGGGATAGGAGGTCACCGCTAGGGCCCCATAGATCCCACGGGCCAGCGTCTGCGGGCACGGCTCCTTAGGCCACATCCAGCCGGGAGCGGGCTCCTGAGTTCCAGACCAGGCAGTCCACCATACATAAAGTCAGTGCAGAGGAAAAGGACACCGGCACCTTGGTTTACCAAAGACTCATGTGATTCATTGACTGTGAGTAATCAAACATCCCCTTGCCGTTGCTATACCCTGCACGAAGACACCGAGTCCCGGGGCAACCATCCCTACCCATGGAGGGGTTAACATCTAGCTGCCCACAACATCTCTCCCGGGTTCCCATAACAACAGCGGTGGTGTCCTGCCTCACCACACACTGTGGGTGGCGTCATGAACTTATTACGGCCTAGCCCGTACATCTACATCTCCCTTTTTGTTCGGCGTGTCCGCGAGACCCCTGGGTCCGGAGACCCCCGAGCCACCCCCTTAGGAGGTCCGGATCCGAGCAGCGGCGGTTGCTGGCACGGGGGCGGCACACAATATCCTCCCGTGGCCTTGTTCCACATATAATCTACGGGTGGAAGAAGTTGGCTGCAACACGGGGACTGGTCCCCAGGCTAGAGGAGAAGAACCTATGTACTCCACTAGTAAAACCAGCGGCTGAGGTGACTGCAAGCTCTGAAGCCACATCTAAACACGAATTTGCTGGACGGTGACCCTAAAGGGCCGAGGGATAGAGCTTCACGCCACGCAACAGGGCCCACGAGCACTGGCACAGGGTTCAGTGAGCAAAGGCGCAAGGCAGGAGGATGAAGCAAGCGCAGGAGTCGGCAGGAAAGGGTACACTTGAGAAAGGTGCACCGGACTCGACCTCCGCACTACCCGGGATCGGCTGGAGCCCATCACAGCGAAAGCCCGGCACTCCAAAGCGGACACTGGCATGTCGTGTAACCTTGGAACCTGCTACAGTGAGTAAAAACCTAGAGACTGCATCCCTGTGTATCTCCGTTATTTGCCTACGCATGAGCCTTGCAACCCCCGCCATCATAGACTAACTACTACCTACCCCCATCGGCCCTGGCGCCAAGCTTTGCCTGGGGAGAGCTATACCATCTCAGCTGCGTCTCCATCTGCCCCGGGGGTCCCCATCCCTCAGCGGCGGCGCCTAACTTGCCGCATACCACAGGTGCATCACGAATAAACTGTCCTCATTCCCTTTATATTTAACCGACACCGCCAGGGTCACGGTGCCGGGCCTCACCACCGCGATGTCCCAGAGCCAGAACCGCAGCCCAGTAACGAGTCGCCCCACGGCCTCGGCGCAGGTGTGTCAGTTGCACCCCAGTTCCTATATTTTTAAACATAGATGAGTCTCTTCTAGTTTTTCCCGTGTAGAAGGTTTTGGAGTTCTGACCACAATTCTTTCATGAAGATGACTTCTGGTCAGACTTCTCCGAAGAGTAGACCCTTGTAGCCTGGATTTTAATGGTCGCTACCAGTTTTGAGCTGATGGCTCTGCTGGAAATCTTCCGATTCGAAAGGCAGTTACATGTTGGGTCTTAGTTGTTTTCCCCTGGCCGATCACTGCGTCTATGGTCTTCAGCATTGCCCATTTCTTGGTGTCCTCAATGCATAAAAATCCATCATGTAATACCAATAAGGAGGCGTCTGATTGACTCCAAATTTATTCTGCAGCCGGACAACGACCTCCAACCTCCAGCCAATGTCATTAGGTTCAAGAAGTCCTGGAGGTGACGATCCGGACCTGCAGAGCCCTGATCTCTCATCATCCAGCCTGTCTGGGATCAAGAGAGCGAAGGATCCACACAAGCCTCATACCCAGAAGATCTGGAGTCAGTTCTCCAAGATGTTTGGAAAAACCTCCTGCCAAGATCCTTCAAAATGATTTGCAAGTATAAAAGCTAGAAGACCTGAAGAAGACGAAAAGACGAAGGCGGCCACTGAACATAGACTTCATTTCTCTTCTCACTCACTTTCAATTTCATCAATTAACAAACTATAATAACTTCTATTTTGACATTTCTTACTTTGCAGCATCTTTTCCACGTCTGCATAAAACTTTGGCTTGGTATTGCACATTTCCCATAATCTCTGTATACAGGGAGCTCCCCTAGTGGTGGCTGCAGACAGGATCTTATCATGTATCTCTGTATACAGGGAGCTCCCCCTAGTGGTGGCTGCAGACAGGATCTTATCTTATGTATCTCTGTATACAGGGAGCTCCATCTAGTGGTGGCTGCAGACAGGATCTTATCTTATGTATCTTTGTATACAGGGAGCTCCATCTAGTGGTGGCTGCAGACAGGATCTTATGTATCTCTGTATACAGGGAGTTCCCCTAGTGGTGGCTGCAGACAGGATCTTATCATGTATCTCTATATACAGGGAGCTCCCCCTAGTGGTGACTGCAGACAGGATCTTATCATGTATCTCTGTATACAGGGAGCTCCACCTAGTGGTGGCTGCAGACAGGATCTTATCATGTATCTCTGTATACAGGGAGCTCCCCCTAGTGGTGACTGCAGACAGGATCTTATCATGTATCTCTGTATACAGGGAGCTCCCCCTAGTGGTGGCTGCAGACAGAATCTTATCATGTATCTCTGTATACAGGGAGCTCCCCCTAGTGGTGGCTGCAGACAGGATCTTATCATGTATCTCTGTATACAGGGAGCTCCCCCTAGTGGTGGCTGCAGACAGGAGCTTATCATGTATCTCTGTATACAGGGAGCTCCCCCTAGTGGTGACTGCAGACAGGATCTTATCATGTATCTCTGTATACAGGGAGCTTCCCCTAGTGGTGGCTGCAGACAGGATCTTATCATGTATCTCTGTATACAGGGAGCTCCACCTAGTGGTGAATGCAGACAGGATCTTATCATGTATCTCTGTATACAGGTAGCTCCCCCTAGTGGTGAATGCAGACAGGATCTTATCATGTATCTCTGTATACAGGGAGCTCCCCCTAGTGGTGGCTGCAGACAGGATCTTATCATGTATCTCTGTATACAGGGAGCTCCCCCTAGTGGTGGCTGCAGACAGGATCTTATCATGTATCTCTGTATACAGGGAGCTCCCCCTAGTGGTGGCTGCAGACAGAATCTTATCATGTATCTCTGTATACAGGGAGCTCCCCCTAGTGGTGGCTGCAGACAGTATCTTATCATGTATCTCTGTATACAGGGAGCTCCCCCTAGTAGTGGCTGCAGACAGGATCTTATCATGTATCTCTGTATACAGGGAGCTCCCCCTAGTGGTGGCTGCAGACAGGATCTTATCATGTATCTCTGTATACAGGGAGCTCCCCCTAGTGGTGGCTGCAGACAGGATCTTATCATGTATCTCTGTATACAGGGAGCTCCCCCTAGTGGTGACTGCAGACAGAATCTTATGATGTATCTCTGTATACAGGGAGCTCCCTCTAGTGGTGAATGCAGACAGAATCTTATGATGTAAGCTGATGAGTGAGAGGTTGAAGCTGCAATCTATTTAGTAACTTTTCTCTCTGCTACAAAGATGGAATCAGGGCCAGAGACTGCAGAAGTGGAATCAGAGGCCATGGACTAATGATGCATAACTGGAAGATAAGACATTCACATATGTGCAGAGGATTTCAGCGCACAGAAACTTATCCCTAATCTTAGAGTCGTTCCACTTATTATTTTAGATGCATGGGAGCAGTAATACGAGACAGTTAAAGTTAGTACACCCTTTAATCATAAAATGTGAAGTATTCCTCTTTGGGCACATATTCAGTTCCGCTATCACAGTTCCTCCCGCACCGGTCCAGTCTGGTGTTTTCGGTCATCGCTGCCGTCACACCAGATAGCAGCAGTTTTTCGTGATAAGCGCTGCGTTTCCCATTCAGATAAGTCACTGGCTCGTCTCTAATGTCCTGTGCGCACAGACAAGCAGCTCATTGTCTATTGCTGGGAAATGTTCGGGGGTTTTGTGCTGTTCTCAATATTTGGATGGTTTCCTCATTCAGTAGAGTTTACAGAGGTCCGCACAGGGCACCTTGTAGTGAATCATTGTCACGATGTGACTGCAGGCGTCGCACCGGGTGCGAGAGGACTCCGGGCAAGCGGCGGAAAGCAATGCAACGGAAGGCCCTGGTGCTAAGGAAAGGGAAGCGGGGTCACTTCTTAACACTCACCTGAGGCTGATCCCTGCACTCCCTAACGTCCCTACCTGGGCTCTATCCCGGTGCACCGTCACGTGCCTAGACCCTCGCTGACCCTGAACTCACGCTGACTAGTGTGAAGGCCAGTGAGATGCTAGCTTTGCCACTGCAATAAGACAACACATGGGAGGTAAGACAAATAGGAGGGGAAACACACAGCAAATAGAACGCCACAGCTTCTCCAGCAGGAAACTTCTCAGCTGCAACAGAAGCCGCAACTCAGCTTCTCCAGAGACAAACTGCTTCAAAGTGAACAGCAGCAGCATAACTAGAGTTCGATGGGCCGCAGTGCAAAATTTGGACCTGGGCACCCCCCATCTCCGCCCTCTTTGGGGTACAGGGTAATTACGCTGACACTTGGCTCTTTCCCTCAGCACCCAGCTTTCCCATACTCAGTTATACCAATATAATATCCGATATTATAATGCATCTCATAGTCCTCTGTATAGTATAATGCAGCCCTCATAGTTCTTCATATATGATAACGTACCCCCATAGTTAATCATATATTATAATGCATCCCCCATAGTCCATCATATAATCCATCTCATAGTCCTCCATATAATATAATACATAGTCCTCTATATAATAAAATACACTCCCCATAGTTCTCTATATAGAATAATGCACCCCATAGTCCTACAAATAGTTTAATGCACTCCTCATAGTCCTTCATGTATTAGAATGCACTTCCATAGTCATGCATATACTATAACCCCATAGTTCTCTAAATAGCGTAATGCACCCTCATAGTTTTCCATATATTATTATGCAGTCCCCATATTCCTCCATATAGTATTATACAGTCCTTATATTCCTCTAGTGTTATGCAGACCGCATAGTCCTCCATTAAGTATTTTGCAGCCCCCATATACCACCATATAGTATTATGCAGCCCCCACATTCTACCATATAGTATTATGTAGCCCCCATATAGTAGTATACAGCCCTTACCGTATATTCCACCATATAGTATTATGCAGCCCCCATATAGTAGTATGCAACCCCATATAGTAGTAAGCAGCCCTTATATTCCTCCATGTAGTATTATGCAGCCCCCATATAGCATAATGTAGCCCCCATATAGTATTATGCAGCCAACATATAGTATTATGCATCCCCATATTTCTCCATATAGTAGTATGCAGCCCCCATATCAATTAATGCACCTCCTAATGCGGGCGTCACATGAGACGATCTATCGTGCGATGCATCGTCGGGGTCACGGTTTTCGTGACGCACATCCGGCATCGTTTGCGACGTCGTCTCGTGTAACACGTAACACCTCCGAGCGACGCTGAATCGGTCACAAATCGTGAGTCGTGTACACGTCGCTTATTTTTACAAAATCGTTTATTTTTCATGGCGCCGGTTGTTCATCGTACCCGGGGCAGCACACATCGCTCCGTGTGACACCCCGGGAACGATGAACACAGCTTACCTGCGCCCCGCAGCTCCCGCCGGCAATGCGGAAGGAAGGAGGTGCATGGGATGTTTACGTCCCGCTCATCTCCGCCCCTCAGCCTCTATTGGCCGGCCGCTGTGTGACGTCGCTGTGACGCCGAACGTCCATTCCACTTCAGGAAGTGGATGTTCGCTGCCCACAGCGAGGTCGCTCAGCAGGTAAGTACGTGTGACGGCGGTTTAACGACTTTGTGCAACACGGGCAGCGATTTGCCTGTGACGCACAACCGACGGGGGCGGGTACGATCGCTCATCCAATCGCACGATAGATCGTACCATGTGACGCCCGCATTAGTCCTCTGGGCACTGTGATTAAATACATAAATACTTCTCGTTCCACCGCTGCTCCAGTCTCTTCAGTGTGTCCACTGTTTTGCTGCACTGCACATCGCAGCACAGAGGTGCGCACAGTAGTGACGTCATTGCGCTCCACTGTGCTAACATGCCAAAGCGCCTCAGACACAGCGGGAGAATGATCAGGGAAGGAGCGCCTAAAGTATGATCCTCGGTGGGGGGCCCACGGGGGAGGTGTTTGTGCTGTCGCCGGGGCCCCTGACTCATGGGCCCCATAACGGTTGCATTGTCTGCAGGCATTGGTGGTATGCCACTGGCTGAGGTTCTCGAGCCCCCTGAACCCCTGGGCCCTGTCGTGATTGCGATTCCTGCGACCGCGAACGTTTGCCCCCTGTTGAACAGCATATACAGTATGTGCTATACGGCATATGGAGGAGTGAGGAGAGGATATTAACAGCAGAAGGGAGTGGCTGCAGCTGAGGTTACAACTACGTGTTAGATCACTGCAGGATAGAAAGGAACCTTTATCACTTCAGTACTGGATGGAATTAAATTAGCTCCAACTCAGGGTAAATGATTGCCGGGCACCAAACAGTATCTGTGATCAACTATACGCTGTGCCCTTCTGATCCCAGATGTCCTCGAGGTCACATGAGGTCATGACACACTTGTGACAATCATCTAAAATATCTGCACAGTAGTATTATATCCCATCTAGATCATATTTACAGAACAAGAAACAATTCCGCCATATAGTGACATAACTGCTCTATAGGTCTGGTAGAGCTTTCATTATGGAAATGTTCCAGGCTCTCTATATATCAGTTGTCTCTGAGCTAGTGGGGTGGAGACCAGCTGCTAAGATGTCTCCCCTACACGGCACACACAGGGCTGAGGGATTCCTGATCTTATGCCACCTTCTGAAGCAGCAGCTTTGAATTTAAAGAATATTACTTCTTTTTCCTTGTGGTTTGTATTTTTAACACAAGGGGTGCGGTAGGGAGGATTTAAATTTTGTGTGGCCTTGTACTGCCATATGGTACACAATTAACGCCGCCACTCAATAGTAAATATTCAAGCGGTTTCATGTATGGAAGGGGTTAATAGCTATGATCTAGGTGTAGAGAGGTAAATCAGGTTGTAATTAGATGTGGCATTGGTCGTAGTTGAATTCACAAGCTGGTAAAGTGCGCACATGACATCCACGAGATAGACGCATGTAGTCAGAGCAGGGTGGGGACGCGTTTCGTGCTTTCCTATGGTGGATTCTTGCTTCTGGATCTTCCATCTGTTGTGACATCCGGGAAGAAGCGTCTTATCTCTGCAATCATCTTTATACAAGGGCTAAGCTGTGATCACAGATGGGACATATTTCCCTTTATAGCGCCCTGTCCTTACACAACGGCCCACACCTCTATTCCAAACATCCCACTGGCCCCGAACATTAGCAATCAGGCTGCAATCTCCACAATCTCCGGACCGGAGGAGACATGAGCGCAGTCACCAGCCACAAAAGTTCTCACATCATTTTCAGAATCTCACACAACCCTTTTAACGGTAGCAGGACTCTTGCTGTTCATAGGAGTCACAAGGGCGGGGATATGTGTCACATGACCACTGGGGTCTCTATAGAAGCCAGTTATTGGTTTACTTATTTGGTGTCACTTTCATTGTGACAGCAGAAATAAATGTCAGAGATCGAGGGAGAGACTGGCCCTCAGACTAGGGGGTCCATAGCTATCCCTTATCTCAGAGATACCTCTGATGGTGAGGATGTCTGAGCCGCCAGCCTGACCCCGCTCCTGACCAGCCCTGATCTAGTACCCCCTCCCTCCCTACCCCAGAGATGTCTTGGCCGCTACCTTCCTACTCCTGCTCCTGACTAGCATTGATCTAATACCCCTTTCCCTCCCTACCCCAGAGATGGTGATGATGTCTGGGCTGGGCCGCCTTCCTATCCCTGCTCCTGACTAGCACTGATCTAATACCACCTCCTTCCCTACCCAAGGGATGGTGATGATGTCTGGGCCGCCTTCCTACCCCTGCTCCTGACCAGCACTGATCTAGTACCCCCTCTCCCTCCATACCCCAGGGATGGTGACGATGTCTGGGCCGCCTTCCTACCCCTGCTCCTGACCAGCACTGATCTAGTACCTCCTCTCCCTCCGTACCCCAGGGATGGTGACGATGTCTGGGCCGCCTTCCTACTCCTACTTTTGACCAGCAGTGATCTAATACCCCCTCCCTCCCTACCCCAGGGATGGTGACGATGTCTGGGCCGCCTTCCTACCCCTGCTCCTGACCAGCACTGATCTAATACCCCCTCTCTACCCCAGGGATGGTGATAATGTCTGGGCCGCCTTCCTACTCCTACTTTTGACCAGCAGTGATCTAATACCCCCTCCCTTCCTACCCCAGAGATGGTGATGATGTCTGGGCTGGGCCGCCTTCCTACTCCTGCTCCTGACTAGCATTGATCTAATACCCCCTCTCCCTCCCTACCCGAGGGATGGTGATGATGTCTGGGCCGCCTTCCTACCCCTGCTCCTGACCGGCACTGATCTAATACCCCCTCCCTACCCCAGGGATGGTGATAATGTCTGGGCCGCCTTCCTACCCCTGCTCCTGACCGGCACTGATCTAATACCCCCTCCCTACCCCAGGGATGGTGATAATGTCTGGGCCGCCTTCCTACCCCTGCTCCTGACCGGCACTGATCTAATACCCCCCCTCCCTACCCCAGGGATGGTGATGATGTCTGTGCCGCCTTCCTACCCCTGCTCCTGACCGGCACTGATCTAATACCCCCTCCCTACCCCAGGGATGGTGATAATGTCTGGGCCGCCTTCCTACTCCTGCTCCTGACTAGCATTGATCTAATACCCCCTCTCCCTCCCTACCCGAGGGATGGTGATGATGTCTGGGCCGCCTTCCTACCCCTGCTCCTGACCGGCACTGATCTAATACCCCCTCCCTACCCCAGGGATGGTGATAATGTCTGGGCCGCCTTCCTACCCCTGCTCCTGACCGGCACTGATCTAATACCCCCTCCCTACCCCAGGGATGGTGATAATGTCTGGGCCGCCTTCCTACCCCTGCTCCTGACCGGCACTGATCTAATACCCCCTCCCTACCCAAGGGATGGTGATGATGTCTGGGCCGCCTTCCTACCCCTGCTCCTGACCGGCACTGATCTAATACCCCCCCTCCCTACCCCAGGGATGGTGATGATGTCTGTGCCGCCTTCCTACCCCTGCTCCTGACCGGCACTGATCTAATACCCCCCCTCCCTACCCCAGGGATGGTGATGATGTCTGGGCCGCCTTCCTACCCCTGCTCCTGACCAGCATTGCTCTAATACCCCTTTCTCTCCCTACCCCAGGGATGGTGATGATGTCTGGGCCGCCTTCCTACCCCTGCTCCTGACCAGCATTGCTCTAATACCCCTTTCCCTCCCTACCCCAGGGATAGTGACGATGTCTGGGCCGCCTTCCTACCCCTGCTCCTGACTAGCACTGATCTAATACCCCCTCTCTACCCCAGGGATGGTGATAATGTCTGGACTGTCTTCCTACTCCTGCTCCTGAACGGCACTGATCTAATACCCCCTCCCTCCCTACCCCAGGGATGGTGATAATGTCTGGGCCGCCTTCCTACCCCTGCTCCTGACCAGCACTGATCTAATACCCCCCCTCCCTACCCCAGGGCGAGTTGGTCTGGAACAGGAGCGTGTAAACACCAATAGACAAACAAAGGAAACCAAAACTCTATCACACAGCAAGCTCACACAGAGTTATCAGACAACAAATGATAAGGAGGAAACAAAGAGCAAGGGGGAAGTAATCAGATGGCAGTAGGAATTTCAGAGCACACCACGCTAAATGCAGTAAATCACTAGCTACTGGAACACAAAAGCTCACGGACCAGTTTAGCAAAAGGCTATAGTCGGCATGGGAAGATAGACTCCTCCATCTTAAATAGGTGGCGACGAACTGTGATAAAGAAAATAAAAAGTAGCACAATTTTCAATAGAGTCCTTACAACAAGAGTGTAAGAGAAAGCAGGAATCCCTCATGTCTGAGTGAGCCGTGTCGGGAGACATCATAGTAGCTGGTCTCCATCCAGTAGCTCAGAGACAACTGAACCTCAAAGATAGAGCCTGTAGACAGAAAAAGTGGTGAAAACTATACAATAAAAGTCATATAACTTCGCTGACTATCATGGATATGTTGGGTGCAGTTCAGATTGCAGAGTCTGACACTCCGTCCAATGGTTTCTCTGGTGTCCGGGATCAACACGGGCAACTCGGTGTTGACCTGCTGTGTGCTGATTCATAGGCAGGCTAGCAAAAGTTAACCTTTGCTGATCTGCTTGTTCCTTTAGTTACATGTTGTAGGGAGGCCTATCACATCTGCTCCCCTCCTATTTATGCTGGTTGAAACCTCCCACCAATGCCAGCTATAGTTTGTTGTATGTTGGTCTGTTAGGTGTGGTGTCCCAGACTGTCTGGTGAAAATTGTGCTTATTGCTTGGAGTGGTTGTCTAGTTTACCCCTGTTGGTTTGTACTTCCTTCCTGCTCTTGTTTTTTCTCCTGAACCTGTTATTGTCTTATCCACTGTTTGTGCGTGCTGTGAGAGTTTTGGTTTTCCTCTGTCTTTATCTGTGGGTTTCATTACACCCCTGTCCTGTCCTTCCCTGTGGTGAGGGGGGATGAGATCAGGACAGGTCAGGAGAAGGGCCATGAAGGAGGCTCAGGCCTCTGCACCATTAGGAGTATCCCTGAGTTTAGGGATAAGATAGGGACCCCTAGCTTGAGGGGACAGCCTAGGAGCCCCAGTTCCCTGCTGTGGAATTAATAGCGCTATATAAGTGAGTAAAATACATATATTACTGCTTTTTAGCGCCTTTTTTGTTCTCTTTAGACATGTTGAACTGTGAGCGACTAATTGCAGTTTTACTCATGAAAACAGATCCCTTCATTGTGAAACACCTTTCATCACGTGGCAAACATCCTCACCAGAGCTTAGGACTGATCATCCCCACATGTAATCTGGAGGCGTCACGTCTGGAGCAGACAGGATTACTCGCGGCTCTTGAAAGATGTGCAATCCGCGAATTGTTGGTAATGGTGAGAATTATGGATCCAGCCTATTACTATTATTTGTAGAAGACGGTCAGAGCGAGGTCAGAGCGAGGAAAGTCCATTCCTGAAGTATGATGAGACCTGCATCACCGTCCGATCAGCCATCGGCTCCGCACCGCGCTGCTCACATAAGAGGGTATTGATTACTTCTCAGCTTGTTCTCCGTACGCCCAGATTAGTGATTATGAAAAGAGGTGACTTGTTTGCTTCAGATTACACTATATCCGTACAATAAACAGTCTACATAAATAATGCTGCCATACAGGGCACAAGAGAGTCTGGGACACCACACCTCATAGACCACTATAGAATAAACTATAGCTGGCATTGGTAGAAGGATTCCACCAGCATAAATAGGAGGGGAGAAGATGTGATTGGCCTCCCTACAACATGTGACCAAAGAAGCAAACAGACTAGCAGAGATTAACTCTTGCTAGCCTGCCTATGAATAAGCACACAGCAGGTCAACGTCCATATCTGCCTGTGTTGATCTCAGACCCCACAGAAACCATGGGGTGGAGTGTCAAAATCTGCAATCTGAACACAGTAGTCCATTGCCGCCATGACAGTCTGCGAAGTTTGGGCAAAACTCCATGTGAGAATTTACTTTCATTTGATGCTAAAGAGTTAAGGACCCTTTTCCTTCTGCCTGAGGATTACGCAATGCCTTAATCACAGCTGCAGCATCTTATCATCACTCCCTTCTGCTATATTTACCCACTCCTGGCTTCACTCCATGCCGGTTATAGATCTTCTATACTACTGACCACTTTGAAGAAGGCTGCGTCTGGAGATGTTTGGGCAAAACTCCATGTGAGAATTTACTTTCATTTGATGCTAAAGAGTTAAGGACCCTTTTCCTTCTGCCTGAGGATTACGCAATGCCTTAATCACAGCTGCAGCATCTTATCATCACTCCCTTCTGCTATATTTACCCACTCCTGGCTTCACTCCATGCCGGTTATAGATCTTCTATACTACTGATCACTTTGAAGAAGGCTGCATCTGGAGAAGCTGAGGTGTTCATTTCAGTTGCACTTGTGAAGTTTCCTGCTCGAGAAGATGAAGATTGCTATTTGTTGGGTCTTTCCCCAACTGTTCGTCTTACCTTCCGCTTGTTGTTTTATTGCAGTAGCAAGAATAGTGTCTCGTTGGTAAGTTCAGCGTCAGCGATGGCCTAGGCAAGTGATGTCACACGAGGTAAGGACCTGTCTAGGGACGCTTCCCTCTCCCTATTGCCAGTGCTTTCCGGTGTACTTCTTCCCTTGTTTTCCCTTTGTGTTGCGCTGCTTGCTGTGTGTCCTTTCATACCCAGCATGACACTATGGATGAAGACAAATACAATTGGCAGCACTTTCGGGGCAGCATTATCTATTAGAGTCGCTATGAGGAGTATTATTATAATTGAGGTGAATTATGTGGCACAAGTATATTGCATCTGCATGTTACATCTTTTATTGGAGTGGATTTCCTTTCATTGGATGCTGTGAGGGTTAAGAACCCTTTTCCTTCTGCCTGAGGATTACGCAAAGCCTTAATCACAGTTGCAGCATCTTATCATCACTTCCTTCTGCTATATTTACCCACTCCTGGCTTCACTCCATGCCGGTTATAGATCTATACTGACCACTTTGAAGGAAACAGTCTCTGGAGAAGCTGAGGTGTTTGTTTCAGTTGCAGCTCTGAAGTTTCCTGCTAGAGAAGCGGATGAGTGCTATTTGTTGTGTTTTACCGCACCTGTTTATCTTACCTTCCTCATATTGTTTTATTGTAGTAGCAAGAATAGTGTCTCACTGGTAAGTTCACTATCAGAGATGGCCTAGCACTTGACGTCGCATGGGGTAAGGACCTGTCTAGGGACCCTCCCCTCTCCCCATTGCCAGTCCCTTTCGGTGTAATTCTTCCCTGGCTTTGCCTTTGTGTTGCGCCACTTGCAGGGTGTCCTCTCGCACCTGCATGACACTATGGCAAAAGACTAATACAATGGGCAGCACTTTAGGGGCAACATTATTTCTATTGGGAGCACTGTAGAAAGTATATATTATTGGGTGCACTATGGAGGAGCTTTATTTCTTGTGGACGCACTCTTTGGCATCATTATTACAATTGTGGGAGTTATAAGAGCATTAGTATTAGTACTGCATTTGTTATTATTACTGGGTGGAGCATTCTGGGATAGCATTATTGCTATTGAAGGCAGTATGGGCGGCATTATTATTTTTGAGATGAACTATTAAGGGGCACTATAACTAATATTGTACTCTATGGCAGCATTGTTACTATATATAACAGAATTGTGGCCCTGGGCAGCACAGCCAGCAAAGTATTAGGGACTAACAGCAAGATGAGCCTTATAGGGTACCAGGTTGGGGAATTTGGGGTTGAGAATGATTCTGGAATGATGGAAAAGGGAGGATCCTCAGGTCTCAAGCAAAATCTGCAGTCATGGCTGGAAGAAGTCGTCATAGTGGTCTGGGCACAGAGGAGAAAATAGAAACATGATGTTTGGGGGACTAACAGTGGGACCACCAGAAATCATAGCAGTGGGCTCCCCCCAGTGGTGGCTACTGGTAGATCACTGTATTAAGTCACTTTTTTCTTTGAGTAGTACAATTATCTCAGTGCACCATATCTCAAGTAGGACCTCTATCCCTCGGGTGGAAGATTTGTCACAGGGTAACAGCAGCTTAGGAGAAGCACAAGACACTTTCCTGGATTTTCAATTATTGAATGTTCTCAGTGAGAGGAACAAAATTATAATTTTGTGATACATTTTAATGGCTAACTAAAATAAAATAAAGTGATGTTATAAAGCAAGCTTTCGAGACATCTCAGGTCCCTTCATCAGGCATGGTATGACAAAATATCTGAAGACACACAAATATATGCACAAACAGAGCAGAGGGATGGCATAATAACAGACATATAAATAAGCAAACACTGAGCTTAGAAAGTGAATCCTTAATTAGCTTTGATTAGTGGTGTGAGTTTTATTGTCCCAATATCCATGTAGGATCAGAGGTCTGGTGAGTCTCTGGAATGACTCCTCAGATTTTGTAATGGGCCATAAATCCTCCTGACAGGCTGAGTCCTGTGTCCACAAAGTTAAACCTTTTAATGAATTTGTATTTGCAGACCCTGCAACGACTCTGTGATCTGAAGTTGGCTTTTAATCTGACAACTTTCATTTGGTTTATGTTGTGTCCTGAAGCGCAGGATACCAGGATACCAGAATGTACCGCACAACTATGGAACTAAAAGGGATACCAGAATGTACCGCACAACTATGGAACTAAAAGGGATACCAGAATGTACCGCACAACTATGGAACTAAAAGGGATACCAGAATGTACCGCACAACTATGGAACTAAAAGGGATACCAGAATGTACCGCACAACTATGGAACTAAAAGGGATACCAGAATGTACCGCACAACTATGGAACTAAAAGGGATACCAGAATGTACCGCACAACTATTGAACTAAAAGTTTCAACTGGCTAACACGGTACCAAAACCTTTTCACTTGTAACTAAAAATGGAGGATACCAGAATGTACCGCACAACTATGGAACTAAAAGATCTTCTGAAACTGCGCTTCAGGACACAACATAAACCATATGAAAGTTGTCATATTAAAAGGCAACTTCAGATCACAGAGCCATGGAAGGGTCTGGGAATACAAATTCATTACAATGTTTGACTCTGTGGACACAGGACTCAACCTGTCAAGAGGATTTGTGGTCCATTACAAAATCTGAGGAGTCATTCCAGAGACTCACCAGACCTCTGATCCTACATGGATATTGGGACAATAAAACTCTCACACCACTTATCAAAGCTAATTAAGGATTCACTTTGTAAGCTCAGTGTTTGTTTATTTAAATGTCTTTTTATTATGCCTTCCCTCTGCTCTGTTTGTGCATATATTTGTGTTTCTTCAGTTATTTTGTCATTCCATGCCTGATGAAGGGACCTGAGATGTCTCAAAAGCTTGCTTTTGTAACATCACTTTATTTTATTTTAATTACCCATTAAAAGGTATCACAAGTTTATAATTTTGTTCCTCTCACTGAGAACATTCAATAATTTTTCAACTGGCTAAGACGGTACCAAAACCTTTTCACTTGTAACTAATCCTGGATTTTCACTCTTCATTGATTTTTCAATGGCTATAGTCTGCCATCTAGTGGCTGTCTGTAAATTTGCACCCTTCTGTTTTAATGGTCTTTTGACCTTTAGTTTTACCTAATGAGGGCAGGACTGAGTCTAACTACAGCTGTTGGACCCAGGGGCTAAAGGGGCACAGTCAATGCAGAAAGTGCAGTTTTACCATGGATCATTAACCCCTTAATTTTCATTTTGGAGCCTTTCTTTCTAAACTTTGCAAAAAAAATATTTAAAAAATTGGTTTGTGTCACCATCTTCCAAAATGCAGCAGACAATAAACATTGGCACTTGTGGGGGTTTGTGCAGTGCTGAAGTTTGTTTACAGTCAATGGTCAGGCTGAGATTGGGACCCCCAGAGGCGCACATGTGCCGGGATTCCAGCGCAGAACGCTAGTTCTAACCCCTGACATCATGGAAACCTGATTGTCTCCAGTCTTGATAATGTTATTCCTTTCCTATTCTCTGATCAATAGTGATCGCAGCATATAGAAGTTTGTGAGAGAGAGTGAGCTTCTTCTCTCACCCCTCTGGCAGCCACTTGGGGGAATCGAGAGCTGTCATGGCAGCCGGACGTCAAATGATGACCTATGAATCAGCCATATAAGGTAGCCTGTTAGACCCAGCCAGGAGCAGAGTCTAACAGGGGATCTGTCAGTGTATTCTGACATGTGTAACACATTGCAATGCTTGTGCATTGTAATGTATAATACCAGCGATCAGAATAATAAAAGGTAAAATCTCATAGAGGTACAAAGTAAAAACGTTTAAAAAAAATGTAAAACTATTTTTAAAAATCAGAATATAAAGAACAAAAAAAAGGAAAAAAATATATACCAATGAACACGTATATTTATGTAAAAATAAACAAAAAAGTACACATTTGATATTGGCGCGTACAGAATGACCCAATCTATAATAACAATAGATAACCCCTTTGGTCCTTCAGTGAACAGTGTAAAAAAACAAAAATAATAATAATAATAATAATAATAAAAGTGGCAAAAACAATGATCTTTAATTATACCGCAGTAAAAAAAGTGGAATAAAACGTGATCAAAAAGTCAAATGTAAATTTATATGGTATAACTGAAACCGGCATCTTGTCCTGCAAAAAAAAAAAACAAAAAAGTTGCCATACGGTGCAGTCAGTGACAAAATAGAAAATCTTCAGTTCTCAGAATAGAGCGATTTAAAAAAAATAATAATTTTTCGATAAAATCATTTTTATTGTATAAAAGCGTCAAATCATTAAAAAAAACATGAATGTGGTATTGCTATAATAGTACTGATTTGTAAAATAAACCTGTGTTATTAATTTTACCACATGGTGAACAGCATAATAAAGAAAAAAATAAAAAAAATATATATATATATATATATATATATATATATATATATGAATTCTGTGAGAGATGTAGTTTCCAAAATGGGGCCACTTGTGGGGGTTTCTGCAGTTTTGCGACAAGGAGTCAGCAACCTCTTCCAGTCAAAATGGCACTCCTTCTCTTCCGAGCCCTGCTGTGCGCCCAAACAGTGGTGTCCCACCACATATGGGGTATCGTTAAACTCAGGAGAAATTTCAGAACAAATTGTTTGGGGTATTTTCTTCTAATATCCTTGTAAAAATGAAAAATGTTCGGCTAAAGCGACATTTTTGTGGGAAAATTCATTTTTTCATTTTCACGGTTCAACATTATTAATTGCAAAAATACATACAGCTTCACTCAAAATGCTAGAATATGCTATCAAATGCTATCTGATACCAAGAGAGTGACATTTTAAGATACCAGAGTTCCCTTATTCAGTGTAGCATATTCTAGCATTTTAAGTGCAGCTGTATGTATTTTTATAGTTATATTGTGTTTTCAGCTGGTACCTGTTCACACCTATTGGAAGTGCGGGTCAGTCTTTTTGATATATTTGGTCAACATTATTAATGTCACAAGTGTCTCCCGTCATGAGGAGACTAGTGATCGTGCAACGCCCATTCCGGCGTCTCCTACACTGTCCTGCCCCCCTCCCCCAGCAGGGAAGCTGTCCCTCTTACCTTCTCAGCTGTCCTGCGGTGGCTGCCCCATCCTTGGTTTATGCTGCTCTTTCCCAGGGACTATGCAGGCCTCCTGAGAATGCCCGTGGGGTGCGTGTGCAGACACATCCCTTTTTTTAAAAGGCCAGTATGCCCTTACCCGTAAGCAGATATTCAAGGCACCTTCCCCTTAAGGGAGGTGCCTGGCCAACAAGTTCCTAACATTGCTACTTCTCAGGTCCCATTGTGATTCTGCTGCTTATTTGTATCTGTATTTCAGTGCTCTGCCAGTCCACTGCTGTGCTGCAACCATCCATGCTGTCCGACTACCACAATATCCTCTGCCGCAAGTGTCTATGAAGGCCACCTACCACGATACCCGCTGCTGCAAGTATCCACATTGGCTGCTGCTACTGCATCCGTCCATCCATTCTGGCCGTATCCACAACACTGGCTGCTGCTGCTGTTTTTATCTTCAGAGACAGTCCTTATTTCCTTTCCTCATGTGCATCCATCACCTTTAAATAGGCACATGAACCACCAGATGGTGCCGGGTATACAGAATCCACACTTGTATTCTTACCACTGAGGAGGAAGGTTGCTCTTGCAGCTACTGGAGCCTTGCTGCTGCTGGAGCCCTGGTGTTGGTGAATCCCTGCTGGTGGTATACGTGCAGTCTTGATGTCTGACTGCAGCCAATAATTTTGTGTTTATCATTTTGTTAATTCCCCTGTTTCTTTACCAATCCTCGTGTTTATTTAATGCAGTGGTGGGACTAGTGTTCCTCGCTGGCCATCTCACTAGTCAGGGTGAGTACAGGGCTAGCAAGGGATTAGGTATCCTGGTCAGCGACTGGGGGAAAGAACCTGTATAGGGACAATAGGGAGCTCAGGAAACAGCTTTAGGTGAGTCCAGTAGGTCAACAGGGCCCACCTTTGTTAAAGTGTCCACGGTGTACCCTTGTTTGTGGTGGCCCTGCTGAGGGGTTCCCTGGTGTCTGGAGGAACCCCAAGTCACAGTCTGACAATTCAATTCTGTGAAGCCTCTGGAGGTTCAAGGTGCTCACCACACATCTAGATACATTCCTTGAGGAGTGTAGTTTCCAAAACACACAATTTTATATAAAAAGGCAGCAGTACTTCCTGACAATGACTCATATGTCCTATGAAGCCAAAAAACAGTTAATCATTCACTTTTTTTCATTGATTTATTTGCTTGTCCTAACCTATTAAAGTTGGAAGGTCGGCAACTAGAGATCATCACAGCTTTTGAAATTCGAATGCAACAGGTTCAACAAATTTTTCCCAAAAATAACATTTTCGAAGAGATTTGCAAGTACTGCAAAGCCTCCAAATGTCCTGAAAAGCCATGTGTAACACTCTGAGGTCTGCTAGGACTGTGTCCAACCCCTGTCCATCTTTTTAAGACAAACACAGCTTTATAATGACAAAGTGACTTCAGCATTGAAATGGATATTAACAACAGCCCATTTAACAACACAATGCACAGGCTGAACATTCTGTGCCGGACGCTGATAGTGTCGATGTCAGAGGTAACATCATCCTGCTGTGACTGGGGTGAGTGATGTGCCATGCGTTCCAAAATGCCTTCCACTTCCTCCCCACTAATATGCTTGCTGATTACAAATGAAAATTGTATCCTTTGCTGGGTAATACTACTACCTGGATGGCTCGTGCTAGTGGTCAGAATGCTGACAGTGTCGCTGTCAGAGGTAACATCATCCTGCTGAATAATGGTGGTGTTTTTGCTTCTGCTAGCGGCTCCATCATTCTTAGCTGTCAATGTCAGAGTTGAGAAACCGGGTGTATGCCGCGCTGTCACCAGAAAGTCCGGATGTGGATTAATTTAAAGTTTTTTTATTCAGGTCCACACGTTTCAGAGAGCTCAGTCTCCTTCATCAGGACATTCAAGAAAACAATCAACCTGTGTTATATAGCACTGTAATTAACTTTTGAGAATATTTTCAATCCCAATTTTTTAACCCTTTACCAAAGAGGACCTAACAGGAAACTATGGGTATAGGGTACACAAACAGAAAGAAAAATGTGACAGCAGTATAGGTGTGGCATGGACGGCGGTCAAATTGGATTCATAAAAGAAGTGTGTAAAACTGACAAGTAGCGATAAATCTCAACAATTTCTTTTATTTATTTTTTATGTAACAAATTCAACCCCTTTCTTAAAAGATGAAGTGATAAGAAATTGTCACGGGTGTGTCACGCTTGGCAGACAGTCCTGTGGTGTCTATGGGGAGATAAGGTATGCACACCAGTGACTATGGAAGGGGAATACATGAAATAGCAGAAACTGCTGTGTGAATACTGACTTGAAAAATCCAATAGCTATATGTAAGAGTGAATATGTGAAAAATGGAATCTGCATTACTGCCATGAATATATGAATCAAGAGAAATTTAGCTACTGAATTGATCAATGCAATAGAGCCCCAACACTACGCCAAAGTATTTCTCTACGTTGGGGTCCCTAGCTTGTGTGTGTCCTCTCATGCAGTTAAAAAACTTACCGTGTATGGGACGCTGAGACCCAGGCTATATATACGTATAATGTGGATTGGCAATAGGTGTGTATGGGGAGGGTTCACAAACGAAAAACTACTCAATTCAGTAGCTAAATTTCTCTTTATTCATATATTCATGGCAGTAATGCAGGTTCCATTTTTCACATTTCATTCTTACATATAGCTATTGGATTTTTCAAGTCAGTATTCACACAGCAGTTTCTGCTATTCCATATATTCCCCTTCCATAGTCACTGGTGTGCATACCTTATCTCCCCATAGTGATGTTTTTTTAGGTTTTTGCACCCAGTTCGGACTTAGAATGGTGTTCCAAACGTTATTCCTATTTGTTAGTATTTTTTTCGTTTGTGAACCCTCCCCAACCACACCTATTGCCAATCCATATCATACGCATAAATAGCCTGGGTCTCAGCTTCCCATACACGGTAGGTTTTTTAACTGCATGAGAGGACACACACAAGCTAGGGACCCCAACGTAGAGAAATACTTTGGCGTAGTGTTGGGGCTCTATCGCATTGATCAATTCAGTAGCTACATTTCTCTTGATTCATATGTTCATGGCAGTAATGCAGATTCCATTTTTCACATTTTCACTCTTGCATATAGCTATTGGATTTTTCAAGTCAGTATTCACACAGCAGTTTCTGCTATTTCATGTATTCCCCTTACATAGTCACTGGTGTGCATACCTTATCTCCCCATAGTGATGTTTTTTTTAGGTTTTTGCACCCAGTTCGGACTTGGAATGGTGTTCCAAACGTTATTCCTATTTGTTAGTCCTGTGGTGTCTGGCTGTAGAAGGTTGCAGCGTTTGGCTACACAACCTGCTCGCTGACATGCTCTTCTCTGATTGGGGCTAATCCCTTTCCCTTTAGGACCCTGCAGATTTCCTCACCTTTCAGCTATTAATCATCAGCACTTCACTTTGTGTCTTTAAATGCTCTCATTCCCCCTTGGTCTTTGCTGGTGATAGAGTTAAAACCTGTACAGGCCTTGGATGCAAGCAGTCGGCTTGTATTCATCTGAAGAATCTTTGTGGTTCGTTGCTGTACTTCTCCCTGAGTCATCCTGGAGATAAGCTGTTGATGTGCTTTCCCCTGTGTTATTCCTGTGTCTTCTTTAGAGTTTAGTGGGTTTGACTTAGTGCTCATCCCATCCAGTGCTCATCCCATCCATTTCTTAGCTAGGGCCCAGTACTAGGGTCAGTCAGGGTCAGGTATCTGGCTCGGTGCATAGGTGCGGAACCTTTCTAGGGTGGTGAGGGACACCAGGGACCAGCATTAGGTTTGGTCAGAGGTCACCATCTTCCCCTTCCTTAGACACAGGGTTTCCCTTTTCTGTCGCTGTACACGTATACCTTGTGATACAGAAATACTGGGTAGATGCACAACCAAAATCCAGCACCTGCAACAGGGCGCATCATTGATGTGTCGTATATGGATGTAAACTTTGACTTGTAAAACAAGTGTGAAAAAATAAAATTATATACGACGCGGACACATTGTGAGGTAGACAGACGCATTTGAATGTCTGGATTTGGGGGAATATTCTTATTTAAAATAACAAAACAATTATTCCTTCCTTCACAAAAAGGGTTTTCACAAGAAATGAAAAACAGATTATCTCCTTGTGACATAAATTTTGGGGGATTTTGTGCAAAAAGTATTGTGTTGTCTTGTTGCTGTCTTCTAGTACACTAAGAATGAAGAAGAATGTGTAATTGTAATTAAACAGGACAGATACAGTTCCACCATATTGTCTGGCACTGCTGCTGACTCCAATCCTATCACTCTCTCGCCCTATTAATTGAATTTCTGTATTATTCACAGACTAAGCATCTCCAGTGCTGCAATTGTACAACATATTACTGTCTGGAGTATTTGTCTACAGTTTTATGGCTTTCTCTTCCTTGCTTTATTGTTGAGCTGTGATTCCCTCTCAGTATTCTGCACCCCCCTTAAGTGGCTGCTGCCTTCCCTGCCACAGCTTTTATACTGTCTCTTTCAGTTCCTCCTGATTGACAGCACTGTATGATAAGATGTGATACCTTCAAGGCATTATGGCCTGTGCTGTCCTGGCTGAGGTCAGGCCATTCTGATACAATCTTCTGCAATGTGCACATTGATGCAGCAGAAATTATTTGGATGATTGGGGGAGGTGTATGTCCATATTCCGGCTCTTACTGTGTGGAATAACATAGTAGACGTTACCATTCCATAGTGATGAAATCTTCCAGAAATGCTTATTCCCTAGAGTTTTAGTTGGCAACTGGGAGATTTCCCCTTTTTCCAGACACCTTGTTCATATTCTAGGAGATTTGACAAGTATGATTTATAGGGCAAGAAGAGGAAGCTGCTGTATCCAGAGCACAAAAGTAGCCACAAGTAGCATAAGTGGCACATGATGCAGTTGTGCTTGAAAATTGGTGAACTTTTCAAAATTTTCCATATTTTGCATAAATTTGACCAAAAACAACATCAGATTTTCACACAAGGCCTAAAAGTAGATAGGGAATAAAAATAAACACATGAACGGGGATGAGCCCACGGCTGCCATGCTTTAGTCCCCCCCACGCACGTTTCGCTGCTGTTTTTCAGCCACTATACATGTGGGGATTACCTGTCAAACACGGCAATGCCGTAATCATCAGGTTGGCTCCTGACATTACTGTGATTGGCCAACCTCATCCAGTCTTATATTAGACCTGGGGGTGCCATGCTCGGCACACTGCAGTTCAGGGAGAGTTAGTATAGGAGGGACAGCTTAGATTACAGCAGGATTTTACACTTGCACTCTTTTTGTGCCTTTCATGTGGCATTTAAAGGTGTTTTTAGTCTGGTTTAATTTAATAAATAAATAACTTTTTTTAAACCCCCTATTTTTAATAACCAGCCAAGATAAAGCAGACAGCTGGGGGCTGGTATTATCAGGATGGGAAGGTCCATGGTTATTTTGTCCCTTCCCAGCCTAAATATATCAGCCCACAGTCACCCCAGAAATGGCGGATCTATTAGTTGTGTCAATTCTAATGCTTTGCCCGGCTCGATGCAGTGGAAATTGGGTAATATTTTTGGGTTTGAGGTCTGCTGTGTAGTGACAGCTGGCATCAAGCCCAGAGGTTAATAATGGAGAGTATATCAGACACCCCCCATTACTAAACCAGTAAGAGTAAAGTAAAAAAAAAACAACACAAAATAGTTTATTTGAAAAAAAGGCTCCCCCACGCTATCTCTCGTTCACCAATTTATTGAAAAATGTTTCCACGAAGCTCCAACGTAGTCTACAATCCAAGACTACTACTTCGGCGAATGTGAATAGCAGGTAAAGTAGAGCCACTCACAGGCCCCAGGTAGTGACGACAACTCTCATCAGAGCCGCCGGCTCAACACTGCGCTCAGCGCCCTTGATGAGAGTTGTAGTCACTACCTGGTTCCTGTGAATAGCTGAACTTGACCGCTATTCACAGTCGCCAGAGTTGGAGTCGTGGATCGTGGACTATGTCGGAGCTTTGTGAGAACATTTTTTTAATAAATTAGTGAACGAGGGAAAGTGTGGGGGGGGGAATCTATATTCAAATAAACTATTTTGTTCTGTGGTTTTTGTTTTTTTTTTAAATCTTTACACTTACTGGGTTAGTTATGGAGGTGACAGATGCCTCTCCATTGCTAACCCCTGGGCTTGATGGCGGCTAACACTACATAAAATATTAGCCTGATTGTCAGCGCACCAGGGCAATCAGGAAGAGCCGAGTAAAGCGCCAGAATTGACACATGCAATGTGAAGTCCCACTTCTGGGCTGTTGCAGGCTGAAATATTTAGGCAAATAACTATGGGCCTTCCCAGCCTGATTATATCAGCCTCCAGCTGTCTGCTTTACCTTACTAGACATCAAAAATGGGGGGGGGGGGGCTTGCACTTCTGGAGTGGCTGCGGGCTGATATATTTAGGTTGGCAGTGGCCAAATAATCATGGGCCTCCCCAGCCTGATAATACCAGCCCCCAGCTGTCTGATTTACCTTGGCTAGTTATCAAAAATAGGGAGGACCCACACATTTTTTTTTAATTATTTAATTTACTTCCCACCAGCGATTTTGGAATCAGAGATGCATCCTGGCGTCTGCCCCATGCATTTTTCTAGCCTCCCCTGCCCTTTAGCAGGGTCTGCCGTAAAAATGCTTGAGTTTCCCATAAACTTCCATTATATTGGTTACTCAAATTAAGCAAGAATGAGCATCAGACCCGCTCGATTCAAGTAATGAGCACTCAATCACTTTAGTGCTCACTAATCATTACAAATGAGTCAAAAATATTAGATTTTGTTATTTTTGAAAATGATCCAATATCACATTTCAGTCAGAGCTAAAAGTATGTGAACCTTTGGTCTCAGTATCTGGGGTCACCTCCATATATAATGCACCTGCAGTAATATATACCTCAAAATGTTTTCGATAATTGCTTCTTAATCCCGCACGTTGGTTTGGATTCATTTTGGCTTCTTCCTCCCTACAAAACAGCTCCCCTTTGCTATTTTGGTGGTTTTCTCCCTTGAACTACTCGCTGCAAATCCTTCCACAACATTTCTATGGGATTAAAGTTAGGACTGTGTCTTTTCCATTCCAAAATTTCAACTTTATCCTCTTTTACCTATTGTGTTGCAGAACGATTTGTGGCTTTGAGGCCTTTAGTTGTTTGGAGGTGACCTTAGGTCTCTTTGTGACCTCACAGGCAATTACATACCTTGCTCTTGGTGTGATCTTTGTTGGTTGATCACTCCTGGGCAGGATAATAATGGCCTATAGTTTTCCTCCATTTGTAAACAATCTATCTAACCATAGATTTTTGGAGTCCAAACTATTTAGAAATGATTAATGATGCCTGATGAGCATCTTCAATTCCTCACTTTGGTAGTCCCAAGCATATTGGGTTATTGCAAAAAAACATAGTAAAAGCATAAAAAAATGGTTTATGTAATTAAAAAAAACTATATATAGCAATGTTACATCAGTTTACAAATGGCTCGCAACGTTTCAACAATTTAACCTAAACCTCCAAACCAGAAAGTACAAAATTGGATCGAGGCAGCTGTTGACGCTGGCCAGTGGCCGCATTGACTTGTAGGCGGTGTTGACCACATCTAAAGTTTCACATGGGGCGAGGTCCACTTTACGATAGTAATAATACAACGTCCTGGTGACGTGAAACGGCAAGAAACATATGATGAAGACCAACATTACGGTGATGATCATCTTGATGGACTTCTTCTTGGACTCGGCAGCCTGAATGGAGCTCTCCATTGGCTGGATGAGGACGTATATCATGTAACAATAGCTAATGATGAGGACGGTGAAGGGGACACAGAAGAGCAAGGCCAAGTTGACGGTGCTGTAGATGACAAACTGGTCAAAAAGGTCAATACTGGAGGTGTCATGGCACACGGTGCTGTTACCACTCACACTGGTGGAGACAAAATAAAACATTGGGGATTGCATGGCAATTACGACAACCCAGATACACACCGCGGCTATCCTGGCATACCGGATTTTCCCCCATTGTAGAAACTGTAAGGGGTAACACACGGCCAGGAATCGGTAAATGCTGATACACAGCAAGAAGAGGATGCTGCAGTACAGGCTGGTGTAGAAGAGGAAGCGGACAATCTTACACCAGGCCTCGCTGAAGGGCCAGTCGTTGGCTTTGGAGTAATAATACGCCAAGAAAGGCAAAGACAAGACGTACAACAAGTCCGATAGCGCCAGGTTAAACATAAAAATGTTGACCACTTTCCAAGGTCGGATCCGAAATATGAAAATGTAGAGGGCGAGAACGTTGAGGATGAAGCCAAAGGCAAATACGATTCCATAAGACACGGGAAGGAGGATGTACTTGAAGTCTTCATCGAATATACATCTGTAGGAGGTCGAGTTTTCTTCTGCACCATCCATGGATCACGAGAAGGAACTGGAAGAGTTAATGAGAAAGAACATTAAGGAAAATGTACACATCAAACAGTCTTACAAGGTGTAGAAGGCTTTATTGTACAGAAAGGTCAACACTTGGGGCCTAAAACGCAACCTCCCTCAACCCATCATACAGTAAGGTCCAGAAATATTTCGACAGTGACCAATTTTCGTGATTTCAGCTCTGCAGGAAACTATTTCAAATGAAACAACTGAGAAGCAATTAAAACTTTCAGGTTTAATTACAGTTAAAATATCCTGTGAAGCGTTTAGGAATTGCAAACATTTTTCTACAAATCCTCCTCATTTCGGGGGCTCAAAAGTAATCGGACAAAGTAACTTTACAATAAATAAAATGTTAATTTTTAACCCTTTGTGGAGAATCCTTTCCAGCAATGACTGAAGTCTTCCAGCCATGTTCTGAGTTCTCAGCAACAGTTCCAAAAGCAAATGTTGCACCTGGAATCAGCTCCAGACCTTTTACCTGCTTACTTATGGATTAACGAGGGAATCACCCATGCAGCTCATTAAAGAGATTGTGAGATAATTGTCCAATTAATTTTGGTCCCTTGGAAAAGAGGCAGCAACATAGAAAAGAGCTGTAATTCCTAATCCCTTCCTCCAGTTAGAATGGGATTAACCTCAAATTAAGGCCCCCTTCACACGGTCAGGGATTCTGGTACGTTTGTGCTTTTTTTCTACGTACCAGAATCACTGACATACGCAGACACATTCTAATCAATGGGTCTGCTCACACATCAGTGATTTTTCACTGAACGTGTTTCCGTGAGCGTACACGCGTGTCCGTGATTCTGCACGGAGACAAGTCCGTTTTTTTCTGGCATCACTGATGACCCACGGACCACACTTTGGTGTGATCCGTGTGAGATCCGTGAAACACGCACCAGAAAAACAAACACTGACATATCAAATAATAAACATTTTCCACTCACCTTGCCAGCGACGCGCTGTGCAGCCTCCGCTCTCTGCAGCTCCTGCCCGGCTCATGAATATTCATGAAAGCAGGAACAGCCGACCCGGAAGTAGCTGCAGAGAGCGGTGGGCAGACGCTGCAGAGCCGAGGAGTTCAGCACCATGGGCAGCAGGAGCGAAGGCAGGTGAGTAATGTCCATATGCAATCACGGATCACGGATTGCACATGGACAACCCACGTGTGCCGTGAATCACGGAACACGGAGGGACATGTGCGTGTTTTACACGTCAGTGAAGAACGTCTGTGTTTTTCACTGACGTGTGAAGGTGGCCTAAAGCTGAGAGTCTGCACTTTAAGTCGAGATTGATTATATACACTGTATATGTTTCGGTAAAAATCTAAAATGCCAAAACCTGTGTCAGTGTCCAAATATTTCTGGACCTAACTGTATGTTAGTGATGCTCCAGAAACCTGTCAGGAAAGATCTTCTCACCATCCCTGTGTTTATTTCTTCACATAAAATTCAGGTACTATTAACATCTTAAATGAGGAAGCAAAAAATGAAGATCTTTTGTGTGGTAACATTGGAATCTACGATAAAATAGATGCAAACCTCATGAATATGTGATCAAAAACTAAAGTAAGGTCACATGATGCATTTGTCAGAGCAGGTAGCATCATTACATTTAGTTACTAGTCTAAGGGGTGTGTTTGGACCCCATTACAGCACCCCTGATTCTAAAAAAAAATTGATGCACAGCAAAAAACAAAATAGCCATTTTTAAGGATGGCGAAAAATTAACCTCCAGACACTCACCTTTATAGCATTTGATGGTAGTATGTGGCCGAATCAGAGAGGGACAGTTGTGTTGCTTTCATCTTTTTCTACTGGTTTTCAGTGTGAGCACAGTTCTGATCAGGAAGCATGGTGAGACACAGAAGAAGACATGTTAGATAATATTACTATACAAACTAAATTCTTGTTGCGAGTGTAAATTAGAAACAGCACCACAATGTCCAGAGGTTGGGTCTGGTATTGCAGCTCAGCTCTGTGAATGCTGTCAATGCAGGGGGTTAAAAATAATGACCGTTACTTTAAATTTCACTTCCACATTTAGACTCGTCTGACGATTTAAATTCTCATAAACATTCTGTAATTCTGAGAATTCTCCACTCTCTTACGTTACATCAGGTCTTACCGTCTGGTCACATACAAAGCCGCAGACTATAGCCACAAACTAGGAAGAGACTGCGGGGACATGTGCGGTGCGGATCCTGAGGGACAACTGGGAAGCAGCAGAGCGGTGATCCTTTGTCTTGTATCTCATTGTTCTGATACATTTAATATTCATGTATCACAAATAATTCCATTAATGAAATCCGCCCTAGAATGTCACCAGCGTCTGCGCCATGTGCGGCCGTATCTATCCGGTTTTCCCCGCTCAGTATCATTCCACACCCGCAGCGGCACCGGGCTCCCAGTTATTATTTTGATGCCACTGGTTATTATGTTGCATTGTGATTGATTTATTTATATACATTAGATGAAACTCGCCACCTACTAATCTGGTGATAGCAGTGTGATAGCGAGCAGCGGGCAGTCAGAGGCGCAGCGCTGGACGCTCACACAGCGCAGGGCAGTCAGAGGAACAGCGCCGGACGCTCACACAGCGCAGGGCAGTCAGAGGAGCAGTGCTGGACGCTCACACAGCACGGGGCAGTCAGAGGCGCAGCAGCCGGACGCTCACACAGCACGGGGCAGTCAGAGAAGCAGTGGCTGGACGCTCACACAGCGCAGGGCAGTCAGAGGAACAGCGCTGGATGCTCACACAGCACGGGGCAGTCAGAGGCACAGCAGCCGGACGCTCACACAGAACGGGGCAGTCAAAGAAGCAGTGGCTGGACGCTCACACAGCGCGGGGCAGTCAGAGGCGCAGCAGCCGGACGCTCACACAGCACGGGGCAGTCAGAGGAACAGCGCCGGACGCTCACACAGCACGGGGCAGTCAAAGAAGCAGCAGCCGGACGCTCACACAGAACGGGGCAGTCAGAGGAACAGCGCCGGACGCTCACACAGCACGGGGCAGTCAGAGGAACAGCGCCGGACGCTCACACAGCACGGGGCAGTCAAAGAAGCAGCAGCCGGACGCTCACACAGAACGGGGCAGTCAGAGGCACAGCAGCCGGACGCTCACACAGAACGGGGCAGTCAAAGAAGCAGTGGCTGAACACTCACACAGCGCGGGGCAGTCAGAGGCACAGCAGCCGGACGCTCACACAGAACGGGGCAGTCAAAGAAGCAGCAGCCGGACGCTCACACAGCACGGGGCAGTCAGAGGCACAGCAGCCGGACACTCACACAGCACGGGGCAGTCAGAGGCACAGCAGCCGGACACTCACACAGCACGGGGCAGTCAGAGGCACAGCAGCCGGACGCTCACACAGAACGGGGCAGTCAAAGAAGCAGCAGCCGGACGCTCACACAGCACGGGGCAGTCAGAGGCACAGCAGCCGGATACTCACACAGCACGGGGCAGTCAGAGGCGCAGCAGCCGGACGCTCACACAGCACGGGGCAGTCAGAGGCGCAGCAGCCGGACGCTCACACAGCACGGGGCAGTCAGAGGAACAGCGCCGGACGCTCACACAGCACGGGGCAGTCAAAGAAGCAGTGGCCGGACGCTCACACAGCGCGGGGCAGTGAAAGAAGCAGTGGCTGGACGCTCACACAGCGTGGGGCAGTCAGAGGAGCAGCGCCGGACGCTCACACAGCGCGGGGCAGTCAGAGGAGCAGTGGCCGGACGCTCACACAGCGCGGGGCAGTGAAAGAAGCAGTGGCAGGACGCTCACACAGCGCGGGGCAGTCAGAGGTGCAGTGGCCGGACGCTCACACAAAACGGGGCAGTCAGAGGTGCAGCAGCCGGACGCTCACACAACACGGGGCAGTCAGAGGCGTTGAGGCCGGACGCTCACATAGCGCGGGGCTGTCAGAGGAACAGCGGCATCCCACAAGGTAAGAAGGTTTATTGGTTATTATTTTTCTGAAAGGATTTATGTATTTAGACAAGAGCGACCCCCACATGTATGTATAATATATTATATATATATATATATATATATATATATATATATATATATATATATATATATATATAAGCAGGTAATATCTAATATTGGAGCATGGAAGGCACAGAAACAAGTAAAATATTCCATTATCATACACAGCTCAGCAGACAGTATCACACAGGAGAGGATTAGATACACAGCTCAGCAGACAGTATCACACAGGAGAGGATTAGATACACAGCTCAGCAGACAGTATTACACAGCAGAGGATTAGATACGCAGCTCAGCAGACAGTATCACACAGGAGAGGATTAGATGCACAGCTCAGCAGATAGTATCACACAGGAGAGGATTAGATGCACAGCTCAGCAGACAGTATCACACAGGAGAGGATTAGATACACAGCTCAGCAGACAGTATCACACAGGAGAGGATTAGATGCACAGCTCAGCAGATAGTATCACACAGGAGAGGATTAGATACACGGCTCAGCAGATAGTATCACACAGGAGAGGATTAGATACACAGCTCAGCAGACAGTATCACACAGGAGAGGATTAGATGCACAGCTCAGCAGATAGTATCACACAGGAGAGGATTAGATACACGGCTCAGCAGACAGAATCACACAGGAGAGGATTAGATACACAGCTCAGCAGACAGTACCACACAGGAGAGGATTAGATGCACAGCTCAGCAGACAGAATCACACAGGAGAGGATTAGATGCACAGCTCAGCAGATAGTATCACACAGGAGAGGATTAGATACACAGCTCAGCAGATAGTATCACACAGGAGAGGATTAGATGCACAGCTCAGCAGACAGTATCACACAGGAGAGGATTAGATGCACGGCTCAGTATCTTCCAGTGGTGGCTTTTTGTACAATGTCCTTGGTTTGGAAATCTTTTGTGATGGAATAAGCGGCTTCCCCAAGTTTCACAACCTGCAGAGATCTCATCCCCAGACACTGGCTCCTGCTGATGTGAAACTCTGGGTTTCTTTGTGACTGATGGTCGTATAGACAGTGATGTAGCGGAGCAAAGTTTCGAGGAGTTGATAAAAGAGAGGTCAACATGGTGTGACATGATGGTAAAATCATTTGTAGCCTCGTATTAGGCCGACTTTCCGAACACCCAGCTCTGCTACATCTAATGCCCTTGTGTAGAACCACACAGAAAATTGCATTTTAAGATAGCAAATAATTAAATATAAATTTTAATATATTGTTTTAATTAAACTGCCTCCAGATTTATTATCTATAGCAGAGCTTGTCACAGCTATAGTGAATTGAGCTGGAGATGCAGCAGAGCTCAGTTTGTCAGGTGCGACTGTGCTTTGATTGAGGCGGTAATAAATCTGACACCTGTTTGTGAAACCACTTTATCAGATAAGAGCTGAGTTGGTCACCTGCAACAGACCAGACCAGTTTGTCAGATATAGCAGAACTGAGCATGCTTGAGTTTGTCATCTATTGCATTGTTATTATCAGATGTAGCAGAGCAGAATTGGTCATTGGAATCAGGAGAAAGAAATTAGATTAAGCAGAGAAGAGTTTGCCAGATACAGCAAAGCTCAGTTTTGCAGAATTGAGTTGGGAGATGCAGCAGAGGTATGTTTGTCAGATGCAGCCAATACAAAAGTTAATTAAGATGCAACAGAGCTGGATGTGTTAGATGTATAGAGCTGAGCTTGTTGGGATTTGACCCTCTGTAAATACACCCAATGTTGTTCTGCTATCACATGTAGCAGAGCTGAATTTGTCCTTAGGTTTTATTCATGTTGAAACTTTTCCCTGCACAGTTAGAGTATGATTGTATCACTGTGTATAATCAACGCAAATCCAAAAATGTAAATGACAAACTCAGCTCTGCTACATCTATGTCCACACACTACATGTACACCGCACTCACCTGATCCCTCCGCTCCGGAATAATGAACTCTCACAAAGTTTTGCAGCTCAGAACAAACAGAGAAGTTGATCATTCACTTCTCATTAATCCCGGGTCAGGTCTCCTCCTTCTGCGGCTATTGGAGGATCTGATGCCTCAATACAATGTATCCAGAGCAGAAGAGACCTAGAAACAGCCCAGAGCCCGGGGAAACTAGCCACAATGTATCCAGAGCAGAAGAGACCTAGAAACAGCAAGCCCAGAGCCCGGGGAAACTAGCCACAATGTATCCAGAGCAGAAGAAGCCAAGAAACAGCAAGCCCAGAGCCCGGGGAAACTAGCCACAATGTATCCAGAGCAGAAGAAGCCAAGAAACAGCCTAGAGCCCGGGGAAACTAGCCACAATGTATCCAGAGCAGAAGAGACCTAGAAACAGCAAGCCCAGAGCCCGGGGAAACTAGCCACAATGTATCCAGAGCAGAAGAGACCTAGAAACAGGAAGCCCAAAGCCCGGGGAAACTAGCCACAATGTATCCAGAGCAGAAGAAGCCTAGAAACAGCAAGCCCAGAGCCCGGGGAAACTAGCCACAATGTATCCAGAGCAGAAGAGACCTAGAAACAGCCCAGAGCCCGGGGAAACTAGCCACAATGTATCCAGAGCAGAAGAGACCTAGAAACAGCAAGCCCAGAGCCCGGGGAAACTAGCCACAATGTATCCAGAGCAGAAGAGACCTAGAAACAGCAAGCCCAGAGCCCGGGGAAACTAGCCACAATGTATCCAGAGCAGAAGAAGCCTAGAAACAGCAAGCCCAGAGCCCGGGGAAACTAGCCACAATGTATCCAGAGCAGAAGAGACCTAGAAACAGCCCAGAGCCCGGGCAAACTAGCCACAATGTATCCAGAGCAGAAGAGACCTAGAAACAGCAAGCCCAGAGCCCGGGGAAACTAGCCACAATGTATCCAGAGCAGAAGAGACCTAGAAACAGCAAGCCCAGAGCCCGGGGAAACTAGCCACAATGTATCCAGAGCAGAAGAAGCCAAGAAACAGCAAGCCCAAAGCCCGGGGAAACTAGCCACAATGTATCCAGAGCAGAAGAGACCTAGAAACAGCAAGCCCAGAGCCCGGGGAAACTAGCCACAATGTATCCAGAGCAGAAGAGACCTAGAAACAACAAGCCCAGAGCCCGGGGAAACTAGCCACAATGTATCCAGAGCAGAAGAAGCCTAGAAACAGCAAGCCCAGAGCCCGGGGAAACTAGCCACAATGTATCCAGAGCAGAAGAAGCCTAGAAACAGCAAGCCCAGAGCCCGGGGAAACTAGCCACAATGTATCCAGAGCAGAAGAGACCTAGAAACAGCAAGCCCAGAGCCCGGGGAAACTAGCCACAATGTATCCAGAGCAGAAGAGACCTAGAAACAGCAAGCCCAGAGCCCGGGGAAACTAGCCACAATGTATCCAGAGCAGAAGAGACCTAGAAACAACAAGCCCAGAGCCCGGGGAAACTAGCCACAATGTATCCAGAGCAGAAGAAGCCTAGAAACAGCAAGCCCAGAGCCCGGGGAAACTAGCCACAATGTATCCAGAGCAGAAGAAGCCTAGAAACAACAAGCCCAAAGGCCGGGCAAACTAGCCACAATGTATCCAGAGCAGAAGAGACCTAGAAACAGCAAGCCCAGAGCCCGGGGAAACTAGCCACAATGTATCCAGAGCAGAAGAAGCCAAGAAACAGCAAGCCCAGAGCCCGGGGAAACTAGCCACAATGTATCCATAGCAGAAGAAGCCTAGAAACAGCAAGCCCAGAGCCCGGGGAAACTAGCCACAATGTATCCAGAGCAGAAGAAGCCTAGAAACAGCAAGCCCAGAGCCCGGGGAAACTAGCCACAATATATCCAGAGCAGAAGAAGCCAAGAAACAGCAAGCCCAGAGCCCGGGGAAACTAGCCACAATGTATCCAGAGCAGAAGAAGCCAAGAAACAGCAAGCCCAGAGCCCGGGGAAACTAGCCACAATGTATCCAGAGCAGAAGAAGCCAAGAAACAGCAAGCCCAGAGCCCGGGGAAACTAGCCACAATGTATGCAGAGCAGAAGAGACCTAGAAACAGCAAGCCCAGAGCCCGGGGAAACTAGCCACAATGTATCCAGAGCAGAAGAAGCCTAGAAACAGCAAGCCCAGAGCCCGGGGAAACTAGCCACAATGTATCCAGAGCAGAAGAAGCCTAGAAACAGCAAGCCCAGAGCCCGGGGAAACTAGCCACAATGTATCCAGAGCAGAAGAAGCCAAGAAACAGCAAGCCCAGAGCCCGGGGAAACTAGCCACAATGTATCCAGAGCAGAAGAGACCTAGAAACAGCAAGCCCAGAGCCCGGGGAAACTAGCCACAATGTATCCAGAGCAGAAGAGACCTAGAAACAGCAAGCCCAGAGCCCGGGGAAACTAGCCACAATGTATCCAGAGCAGAAGAGACCTAGAAACAGCAAGCCCAGAGCCCGGGGAAACTAGCCACAATGTATCCAGAGCAGAAGAAGCCAAGAAACACAAAGCCCAGAGCCCGGGGAAACTAGCCACAATGTATCCAGAGCAGAAGAAGCCAAGAAACAGCAAGCCCAGAGCCCGGGGAAACTAGCCACAATGTATCCAGCGCAGAAGAGACCTAGAAACAGCAAGCCCAGAGCCCGGGGAAACTAGCCACAATGTATCCAGAGCAGAAGAAGCCTAGAAACAGCAAGCCCAGAGCCCGGGGAAACTAGCCACAATGTATCCAGAGCAGAAGAGACCTAGAAACAGCAAGCCCAGAGCCCGGGGAAACTAGCCACAATGTATCCAGAGCAGAAGAGACCTAGAAACAGCAAGCCCAGAGCCCGGGGAAACTAGCCACAATGTATCCAGAGCAGAAGAAGCCAAGAAACAGCAAGCCCAGAGCCCGGGGAAACTAGCCACAATGTATCCAGAGCAGAAGAAGCCTAGAAACAGCAAGCCCAGAGCCCGGGGAAACTAGCCACAATGTATCCAGAGCAGAAGAAGCCTAGAAACAGCAAGCCCAGAGCCCGGGGAAACTAGCCACAATGTATCCAGAGCAGAAGAAGCCTAGAAACAGCAAGCCCAGAGCCCGGGGAAACTAGCCACAATGTATCCAGAGCAGAAGAAGCCTAGAAACAGCAAGCCCAGAGCCCGGGGAAACTAGCCACAATGTATCCAGAGCAGAAGAGACCTAGAAACAGCAAGCCCGGGGAAACTAGCCACAATGTATCCAGAGCAGAAGAGACCTAGAAACAGCAAGCCCAGAGCCCGGGGGAAACTAGCCACAATGTATCCAGAGCAGAAGAGACCTAGAAACAGCAAGCCCAGAGCCCAGGGAAACTAGCCACAATGTATCCAGAGCAGAAGAGACCTAGAAACAGCAAGCCCAGAGCCGGGGAAACTAGCCACAATGTATCCAGAGCAGAAGAGACCTAGAAACAGCAAGCCCAGAGCCCGGGGAAACTAGCCACAATGTATCCAGAGCAGAAGAAGCCTAGAAACAGCAAGCCCAGAGCCCGGGGAAACTAGCCACAATGTATCCAGAGCAGAAGAAGCCTAGAAACAGCAAGCCCAGAGCCCGGGGAAACTAGCCACAATGTATCCAGAGCAGAAGAGACCTAGAAACAGCAAGCCTAGAGCCCGGGGAAACTAGCCACAATGTATCCAGAGCAGAAGAAGCCTAGAAACAGCAAGCCCAGAGCCCGGGGAAACTAGACACAATGTATCCAGAGCAGAAGAGACCTAGAAACAGCAAGCCCAGAGCCCGGGGAAACTAGCCACAATGTATCCAGAGCAGAAGAGACCTAGAAACAACAAGCCCAGAGCCCGGGGAAACTAGCCACAATGTATCCAGAGCAGAAGAAGCCTAGAAACAGCAAGCCCAGAGCCCGGGGAAACTAGCCACAATGTATCCAGAGCAGAAGAAGCCTAGAAACAGCAAGCCCAGAGCCCGGGGAAACTAGCCACAATGTATCCAGAGCAGAAGAGACCTAGAAACAGCAAGCCCAGAGCCCGGGGAAACTAGCCACAATGTATCCAGAGCAGAAGAGACCTAGAAACAGCAAGCCCAGAGCCCGGGGAAACTAGCCACAATGTATCCAGAGCAGAAGAGACCTAGAAACAACAAGCCCAGAGCCCGGGGAAACTAGCCACAATGTATCCAGAGCAGAAGAAGCCTAGAAACAGCAAGCCCAGAGCCCGGGGAAACTAGCCACAATGTATCCAGAGCAGAAGAAGCCAAGAAACAGCAAGCCCAGAGCCCGGGGAAACTAGCCACAATGTATCCAGAGCAGAAGAGACCTAGAAACAGCAAGCCCAGAGCCCGGGGAAACTAGCCACAATGTATCCAGAGCAGAAGAAGCCTAGAAACAGCAAGCCCAGAGCCCGGGGAAACTAGCCACAATGTATCCAGAGCAGAAGAGACCTAGAAACAGCACGCCCAGAGCCCGGGGAAACTAGCCACAATGTATCCAGAGCAGAAGAGACCTAGAAACAACAAGCCCAGAGCCCGGGGAAACTAGCCACAATGTATCCAGAGCAGAAGAGACCTAGAAACAACAAGCCCAAAGGCCGGGCAAACTAGCCACAATGTATCCAGAGCAGAAGAGACCTAGAAACAGCAAGCCCAGAGCCCGGGGAAACTAGCCACAATGTATCCAGAGCAGAAGAAGCCAAGAAACAGCAAGCCCAGAGCCCGGGGAAACTAGCCACAATGTATCCATAGCAGAAGAAGCCTAGAAACAGCAAGCCCAGAGCCCGGGGAAACTAGCCACAATGTATCCAGAGCAGAAGAAGCCTAGAAACAGCAAGCCCAGAGCCCGGGGAAACTAGCCACAATGTATCCAGAGCAGAAGAAGCCAAGAAACAGCAAGCCCAGAGCCCGGGGAAACTAGCCACAATGTATCCAGAGCAGAAGAAGCCAAGAAACAGCAAGCCCAGAGCCCGGGGAAACTAGCCACAATGTATCCAGAGCAGAAGAAGCCAAGAAACAGCAAGCCCAGAGCCCGGGGAAACTAGCCACAATGTATGCAGAGCAGAACAGACCTAGAAACAGCAAGCCCAGAGCCCGGGGAAACTAGCCACAATGTATCCAGAGCAGAAGAAGCCTAGAAACAGCAAGCCCAGAGCCCGGGGAAACTAGCCACAATGTATCCAGAGCAGAAGAAGCCTAGAAACAGCAAGCCCAGAGCCCGGGGAAACTAGCCACAATGTATCCAGAGCAGAAGAAGCCAAGAAACAGCAAGCCCAGAGCCCGGGGAAACTAGCCACAATGTATCCAGAGCAGAAGAGACCTAGAAACAGCAAGCCCAGAGCCCGGGGAAACTAGCCACAATGTATCCAGAGCAGAAGAGACCTAGAAACAGCAAGCCCAGAGCCCGGGGAAACTAGCCACAATGTATCCAGAGCAGAAGAGACCTAGAAACAGCAAGCCCGGGGAAACTAGCCACAATGTATCCAGAGCAGAAGAGACCTAGAAACAGCAAGCCCAGAGCCCGGGGGAAACTAGCCACAATGTATCCAGAGCAGAAGAGACCTAGAAACAGCAAGCCCAGAGCCCAGGGAAACTAGCCACAATGTATCCAGAGCAGAATAGACCTAGAAACAGCAAGCCCAGAGCCGGGGAAACTAGCCACAATGTATCCAGAGCAGAAGAGACCTAGAAACAGCAAGCCCAGAGCCCGGGGAAACTAGCCACAATGTATCCAGAGCAGAAGAAGCCTAGAAACAGCAAGCCCAGAGCCCGGGGAAACTAGCCACAATGTATCCAGAGCAGAAGAAGCCTAGAAACAGCAAGCCCAGAGCCCGGGGAAACTAGCCACAATGTATCCAGAGCAGAAGAGACCTAGAAACAGCAAGCCTAGAGCCCGGGGAAACTAGCCACAATGTATCCAGAGCAGAAGAAGCCTAGAAACAGCAAGCCCAGAGCCCGGGGAAACTAGACACAATGTATCCAGAGCAGAAGAGACCTAGAAACAGCAAGCCCAGAGCCGGGGAAACTAGCCACAATGTAACCAGAGCAGAAGAGACCTAGAAACAGCAAGCCCAGAGCCGGGGAAACTAGCCACAATGTATCCAGAGCAGAAGAGACCTAGAAACAGCAAGCCCAGAGCCCGGGGAAACTAGCCACAATGTATCCAGAGCAGAAGAGACCTAGAAACAGCAAGCCTAGAGCCCGGGGAAACTAGCCACAATGTATCCAGAGCAGAAGAAGCCTAGAAACAGCAAGCCCAGAGCCCGGGGAAACTAGACACAATGTATCCAGAGCAGAAGAGACCTAGAAACAGCAAGCCCAGAGCCCGGGGAAACTAGCCACAATGTATCCAGAGCAGAAGAGACCTAGAAACAGCAAGCCCAGAGCCGGGGAAACTAGCCACAATGTAACCAGAGCAGAAGAGACCTAGAAACAGCAAGCCCAGAGCCGGGGAAACTAGCCACAATGTATCCAGAGCAGAAGAGACCTAGAAACAGCAAGCCCAGAGCCCGGGGAAACTAGCCACAATGTATCCAGAGCAGAAGAGACCTAGAAACAGCAAGCCCAGAGCCCGGGGAAACTAGCCACAATGTATCCAGAGCAGAAGAAGCCCAGAGCCCGGGGAAACTAGCCACAATGTATCACTCTCAGTGACCACAAACAGACACAGCGCTACATCCCGGGAAATAATGTCACCTTCCACCAGGACGAGGCCAGAAGTGCACGAGCAGGGACTATAAATACAGGATACTAATGAGTGTACACAGTGACTGCACCAGCAGAATAGTGAGTGCAGCTCTGGAGTATAATACAGGAGGTAACTCAGGATCAGTAATGCATGTACACAGTGACTGCACCAGCAAAATAGTGAGTGCAGCTCTGGAGTATAATACAGGAGGTAACTCAGGATCAGTAATGTATGTACACAGTGACTGCACCAGCAGAAGAGTGAGTGCAGCTCTGGAGTATAATACAGGAGGTAACTCCGTATCAGTAATGTAATGTATGTACACAGTGACTGCACCAGCAGAATAGTGAGTGCAGCTCTGGGGTATAATACAGGAGGTAACTCAGGATCAGTAATGTAATGTATGTACACAGTGACTGCACCAGTGGAATAGTGAGTGCAGCTCTGGAGTATAATACAGGAGGTAACTCAGGATCAGTAATGTATGTACACAGTGACTGCACCAGCAGAATAGTGAGTGCAGCTCTGGGGTATAATACAGGAGGTAACTCAGGATCAGTAATGTAATGTATGTACACAGTGACTGCACCAGCAGAATAGTGAGTGCAGCTCTGGAGTATAATATAGGAGGTAATTCAGGATCAGTAATGTAATATTATATGTACACAGTGACTGCACCAGCAGAATACTGAGTACCGCTCTGGAGTACAATGCAGGATGTCAGTACAGGATACGTAGTTGAGGATCAGGGTGGTTTCTATATGTAAGGTGTTGTTTGTATATATAAGCCTTTATTATTAGTGGTTTTCAGATAAAGTTTGACATTTATGCCAAGAGGAAAGAGGAGCCGGGAAACACATCCCTCCTGTGGGTTTTGGTCTTGGTAAGATCTTACCTTCTATAGGAGCGGAGCCAAGAAAATATTCCAGGAGTAATGGATGAAAAGGGGGAAGAGATAGCGCCGGGGCTGTGGTTTCTGGCTGTGATGGTGGGACTCCCGGGGATATTGCAGGGACATACTCCCGGGGATTGCAGGGACATACTCCCGGGGATTGCAGGGACATACTCCCGGGGATTCTGCAGGGACATACTCCCGGGGATATTGCAGGGACATACTCCCGGGGATATGGCAGGGACATACTCCCGGGGATATTGCAGGGACATACTCCCGGGGATTGCAGGGACATACTCCCGGGGATATTGCAGGGACATACTCCCGGGGATTCTGCAGGGACATACTCCCGGGGATATTGCAGGGACATACTCCCGGGGATATGGCAGGGACATACTCCCGGGGATATTGCAGGGACATACTCCCGGGGATATTGCAGGGACATACTCCCGGGGATATTGCAGGGACATACTCCCGGGGATATTGCAGGGACATACTCCCGGGGATATTGCAGGGACATACTCCCGGGGATATTGCAGGGACATACTCCCGGGGATATTGCAGGGACATACTCCCGGGGATATTGCAGGGACATACTCCCGGGGATTGCAGGGACATACTCCCGGGGATTGCAGGGACATACTCCCGGGGATTGCAGGGACATACTCCCGGGGATTGCAGGGAAGTTTTGTCTCTGCTGTTACATAATGTCGAAGTGGAAGCGTAAAATCTGACGTCACCTTAGATCTTAATAATAAGGGGGGGGGGAATCGCTGCGGAGGGATTTCAGCTGTGAAGGTAAAGCTGAAGTCTCCTTCACCTTTTCGGAGGCTGCAGTATTTCAGTGTTTGTGGATTCGTCACTGAGAAGAATTTATTACAAGATCCTTAGGCCCAAAACAAATGGAAACGGGAATTTCCAGTCCAATTGTCGCTCAGGCTGCGCAATAACAATGACGAGAGAAGAGGAAGCGACAAGACCTGTAAATCCTGCGGGATCGGTTCTCTGCCGACACTTGTTACTTTCACACATTCATTCTTCACTACAGGGTTTAGTTCCAATTGTTTCATCTTTTGTCCTCTACATCCCCCATGTATCTCAGTGCATGAAATGCAGCAGTCGCTAGAAGTCAGCGCAGGAATCATCATCTCTGCCCCTGAAATCTCCCTGATTTATCACCACATCAGAGTTCAGAGGGTAACTCAGGAGCAGTAATGTAATGTATGTACACAGTGACTGCACCAGCAGAATAGTGAGTGCAGCTCTGGAGTATAATACAGGAGGTAACTCAGGAGCAGTAATGTAATGTATGTACACAGTGACTGCACCAGCAGAATAGTGAGTGCAGCTCTGGGGTATAATACAGGAGGTAACTCAGGATCAGTAATGTAATGTATGTACACAGTGACTGCACCAGCAGAATAGTGAGTGCAGCTCTGGAGTATAATACAGGAGGTAACTCAGGATCAGTAATGTAATGTATGTACACAGTGACTGCACCAGCAGAATAGTGAGTGCAGCTCTGGAGTATAATACAGGAGGTAACTCCGTATCAGTAATGTAATGTATGTACACAGTGACTGCACCAGCAGAATAGTGAGTGCAGTTCTGGAGTATAATACAGGAGGTAACTCAGGATCAGTAATGTAATGTATGTACACAGTGACTGCACCAGCAGAATAGTGAGTGCAGCTCTGGAGTATAATACAGGAGGTAACTCCGGATCAGTAATGTAATGTATGTACACAGTGACTGCACCAGCAGAATAGTGAGTGCAGCTCTGGAGTATAATACAGGAGCTAACTCAGGATCAGTAATGTAATGTATGTACACAGTGACTGCACCAGCAGAATAGTGAGTGCAGCTCTGGAGTATAATACAGGAGGTAACTCAGGATCAGTAATGTAATGTATGTACACAGTGACTGCACCAGCAGAATAGTGAGTGCAGCTCTGGAGTATAATACAGGAGGTAACTCAGGATTAGTAATGTAATGTATATACACATTGACTGCACCAGCAGAATAGTGAGTGCAGCTCTGGAGTATAATACAGGAGGTAACTCCGTATCAGTAATGTAATGTATGTACACAGTGACTGCACCAGCAGAATAGTGAGTGCAGCTCTGGAGTATAAGGCTATGTGCCCACGCTAGAATGTCCCTGCGGATTTTTTTGCCTGAAAATCCGCGACTTTCGCGGCAAATCCGCACCCGCGGATTTGCCGCGGATTTACCGCGGATTTGCCGCGGATTTTGATGCGGATTTCATTTTTTTTTTTTTCCCCCATTCAAAAACAAAAATCCGCACAAAATCTGCACCAAGCAATTGACATGCTGCAGATTTTTCCGGATCAAAATCCGCGGCAAATCCGCCGCGGAAAAATCCGCAGCATGGGCACAGCATTTCCAAAATGCCATTGAAATGGCTTGGAAGTGCTGCTGCTGCAGATTTTCGGCAAATCCGCGGTAAATCCGCGGCAAAATCCGCGGTAAATCCTGTAGCGTGGGCACATAGCCTAATACAGGAGGTAACTCAGGATCAGTATTGGGACAGTTTGTTCCTTTGGAGATTACATATTATTAATATACATTTATAGACCAGATAATAACACGGCAGGACCTTACTAGTTATGAAGTCATAGTTACGGCAGGACAGGCGACCTCGCTGGCACCACTGTCATTAAAGGGAAAATGCAGCAGAACAGGTTTAATAGCATTTATTATAATTACAGCTAATTCATATGCAGTCAGACTGGAGGAGGTCTGTGTCTCAGCTGCTGCATCTCATCTGGTGCTGTGTCTCAGCTGCTGCCTCTCATCTGGTGCTGTGTCTCAGCTGCTGCATCTCATCTGGTGCTGTGTCTCAGCTGCGGCCTCTCATCTGGTGCTGTGTCTCAGCTGCTGCATCTCATCTGGTGCTGTGTCTCAGCTGCGGCCTCTCATCTGGTGCTGTGTCTCAGCTGCTGCATCTCATCTGGTGCTGTGTCTCAGCGGCTGCATCTCATCTGTTGCTGTGTCTCAGCGGCTGCATCTCATCTGGTGCTGTGTCTCAGCTGCTGCCTCTCATCTGGTGCTGTGTCTCAGCTGCTGCCTCTCATCTGGTGCTGTGTCTCAGCTGCTGCCTCTCATCTGGTGCTGTGTCTCAGCTGCTGCCTCTCATCTGGTGCTGTGTCTCAGCTGCGGCCTCTCATCTGGTGCTGTGTCTCAGCTGCTGCCTCTCATATGGTGCTGTGTCTCAGCTGCTGCATCTCATATGGTGCTGTGTCTCAGCTGCTGCATCTCATCTGGTGCTGTGTCTCAGCTGCTGCCTCTCATATGGTGCTGTGTCTCAGCTGCTGCCTCTCATCTGGTGCTGTGTCTCAGCTGCTGCCTCTCATCTGGTGCTGTGTCTCAGCTGCTGCATCTCATCTGGTGCTGTGTCTCAGCTGCTGCCTCTCATCTGGTGCTGTGTCTCAGCTGCTGCATCTCATCTGGTGCTGTGTCTCAGCTGCTGCATCTCATCTGGTGCTGTGTCTCAGCTGCTGCATCTCATCTGGTGCTGTGTCTCAGCTGCTGCATCTCATCTGGTGCTGTGTCTCAGCTGCTGCCTCTCATCTGGTGCTGTGTCTCAGCTGCTGCCTCTCATCTGGTGCTGTGTCTCAGCTGCTGCCTCTCATCTGGTGCTGTGTCTCAGCTGCTGCCTCTCATCTGGTGCTGTGTCTCAGCTGCTGCCTCTCATCTGGTGCTGTGTCTCAGCTGCTGCCTCTCATCTGGTGCTGTGTCTCAGCTGCTGCCTCTCATCTGGTGCTGTGTCTCAGCTGCTGCCTCTCATCTGGTGCTGTGTCTCAGCTGCTGCCTCTCATCTGGTGCTGTGTCTCAGCTGCTGCATCTCATCTGGTGCTGTGTCTCAGCTGCTGCCTCTCATATGGTGCTGTGTCTCAGCTGCTGCATCTCATATGGTGCTGTGTCTCAGCTGCTGCATCTCATCTGGTGCTGTGTCTCAGCTGCTGCCTCTCATATGGTGCTGTGTCTCAGCTGCTGCCTCTCATCTGGTGCTGTGTCTCAGCTGCTGCCTCTCATCTGGTGCTGTGTCTCAGCTGCTGCATCTCATCTGGTGCTGTGTCTCAGCTGCTGCCTCTCATCTGGTGCTGTGTCTCAGCTGCTGCCTCTCATATGGTGCTGTGTCTCAGCGGCTGCATCTCATCTGGTGCTGTGTCTCAGCTGCTGCCTCTCATCTGGTGCTGTGTCTCAGCTGCTGCCTCTCATCTGGTGCTGTGTCTCAGCTGCTGCCTCTCATATGGTGCTGTGTCTCAGCGGCTGCATCTCATCTGGTGCTGTGTCTCAGCTGCTGCATCTCATCTGGTGCTGTGTCTCAGCTGCTGCATCTCATCTGGTGCTGTGTCTCAGCTGCTGCATCTCATCTGGTGCTGTGTCTCAGCTGCTGCCTCTCATCTGGTGCTGTGTCTCAGCTGCTGCCTCTCATCTGGTGCTGTGTCTCAGCTGCTGCCTCTCAGCTGGTGCTGTGTCTCAGCTGCTGCCTCTCATATGGTGCTGTGTCTCAGCGGCTGCATCTCATCTGGTGCTGTGTCTCAGCTGCTGCATCTCATCTGGTGCTGTGTCTCAGCTGCTGCCTCTCATCTGGTGCTGTGTCTCAGCTGCTGCCTCTCATCTGGTGCTGTGTCTCAGCTGCTGCCTCTCATCTGGTGCTGTGTCTCAGCTGCGGCATCTCATCTGGTGCTGTGTCTCAGCTGCTGCCTCTCAGCTGGTGCTGTGTCTCAGCTGCGGCCTCTCATCTGGTGCTGTGTCTCAGCTGCTGCCTCTCATCTGGTGCTGTGTCTCAGCTGCTGCCTCTCAGCTGGTGCTGTGTCTCAGCTGCTGCCTCTCATATGGTGCTGTGTCTCAGCGGCTGCATCTCATCTGGTGCTGTGTCTCAGCTGCTGCATCTCATCTGGTGCTGTGTCTCAGCTGCTGCCTCTCATCTGGTGCTGTGTCTCAGCTGCTGCCTCTCATCTGGTGCTGTGTCTCAGCTGCGGCATCTCATCTGGTGCTGTGTCTCAGCTGCTGCATCTCATCTGGTGCTGTGTCTCAGCTGCTGCCTCTCATCTGGTGCTGTGTCTCAGCTGCTGCCTCTCATCTGGTGCTGTGTCTCAGCTGCTGCCTCTCATCTGGTGCTGTGTCTCAGCTGCTGCCTCTCATCTGGTGCTGTGTCTCAGCTGCTGCATCTCATCTGGTGCTGTGTCTCAGCTGCTGCATCTCATCTGGTGCTGTGTCTCAGCTGCTGCCTCTCATCTGGTGCTGTGTCTCAGCTGCTGCCTCTCATCTGGTGCTGTGTCTCAGCGGCTGCATCTCAGCTGGTGCTGTGTCTCAGCTGCTGCCTCTCATCTGGTGCTGTGTCTCAGCTGCTGCCTCTCATCTGGTGCTGTGTCTCAGCGGCTGCATCTCAGCTGGTGCTGTGTCTCAGCTGCTGCCTCTCATCTGGTGCTGTGTCTCAGCTGCTGCCTCTCATCTGGTGCTGTGTCTCAGCTGCTGCCTCTCATCTGGTGCTGTGTCTCAGCTGCTGCCTCTCATCTGGTGCTGTGTCTCAGCTGCTGCCTCTCATCTGGTGCTGTGTCTCAGCGGCTGCATCTCATCTGGTGCTGTGTCTCAGCTGATGCCTCTCATCTGGTGCTGTGTCTCAGCTGCTGCATCTCATCTGGTGCTGTGTCTCAGCTGCTGCATCTCAGCCCCCTGAAGGTAACAAAGCTGAGTGCTGCTGAGCTGCAGATTGAGTCCTCTGCTCTCTGCTGCCTCCTGTGGTTTTGCTGCTGAGTTGCAGGGGTCCCACTTTTCATACAGAGGGGTAGACCATCCTTACAATAAAACCCCCCCAAAAAAAATCCTTAACCCCTTCACTGCTGCAGACCACCAGACATGTATTAGTGATCCTTTTACGGCTTCAGACTTCCAAGTAATTAACGGACTCGTCACTGCCATAAATTTCAATAACGAGAAAAATTCACCTCTTTACCACATTATATCACCGAGAAATGGCGATTCAGGGTCAGTGGCGGCGTGACCTCTGACCCCGGAGTCAGGTAGTTTATCGGGCACAGCGCCGCACTTTGGTAGTGGTCGATCCTGGTATTGCAGATCAATCTTATTCTGAGCTATTATGTTGTAATACCAAGTACAGCCACTGCTGTATGGACGGCGCTGTGCATGTACCATGATGAGGATCCAGGTAACCAGCTTACTGCCCTAGACCACCAGGGATGTGACCATGCACTGCCCCGGATTATGTGTATATGTGACACAATGTCACCCGTCACACACAACACGTGACCGGGGGTCCCCACACATATTATTCCCAATATAACCACCAAAACAAGTTATCAGGTGAATTATCACTCCCCATTGTACTCCCAAAGAGAGAGTCTCACATCAACTCCTCCGTAACTATCAGCCGCCTAGGAGGGGCCCGTGTACCCCAACAGGGCTCTCCGATCCCCACCCTAAAACATCACCTCTAGTCCACAGCTTGATGCCCCTAAAGTGCCTCTATCCACAACATGAACCCCTCATAGTCCCCCTACACAAGTATGATGCCCCCACAGCCCCTCACTCAGTATGATGGCCCCCACAGCCCCTCACTCAGTATGATGGCCCCCACAGCCCCTCACTCAGTATGATGGCCCCCACAGCCCCTCACTCAATATGATGACCCCCACAGCCCCTCACTCAGTATGATGGCCCCCACAGCCCCTCACTCAATATGATGACGACCACAGCCCCTCACTCAGTATGATGCCCCCGACAGTCCCTCACTCAGTATGATGCCCTCCACAGCCCCTCACTCAGTATGATGGCCCCCACAGCCCCTCACTCAATATGATGCCCCCCAACAGCCCCTCACTTAGTATGATGTCCCCACAGCCCCTCACTCAGTATGATGGCCCCCACAGCCCCTCACTCAATATGATGCCCCCGACAGCCCCTCACTCAGTATGATGTCCCCATAACCCCACACTCAGTATGATGCCCCCCACAGCCCCTCACTCAGTATGATGTCCCTATAACCCCACACTCAGTGTGATGCCCCCCACAGCCCCTCACTCACTATCATACCCTCCACAGCCCCTCACTCAGTATGATGTCCCCATAACCCCTCACTCAATATGATGGCCCCCACAGCCCCTCACTCAGTATGATGGCCCCCACAGCCCCTCACTCAGTATGATGGCCCCCACAGCCCCTCACTCAGTATGATGGCCCCCACAGCCCCTCACTCAGTATGATGGCCCCCACAGCCCCTCACTCAGTATGATGGCCCCCACAGCCCCTCACTCAGTATGATGGCCCCCACAGCCCCTCACTCAGTATGATGGCCCCCACAGCCCCTCACTCAGTATGATGGCCCCCACAGCCCCTCACTCAGTATGATGGCCCCCACAGCCCATCACTCAGTATGATGTCCCCATAACCGCTCACTCAGTGTGATGGCCCCCACAGCCCATCACTCAGTATGATGTCCCCATAACCCCTCACTCAATATGATGGCCCCCTCAGTCCCTCACTCAGTATGATGGCCCCCACAGCCCCTCACTTAGTATGATGGCCCCCACAGCCCCTCACTCAGTATGATGGCCCCCACAGCCCCTCACTCAGTATGATGGCCCCCACAGCCCATCACTCAGTATGATGTCCCCATAACCGCTCACTCAGTGTGATGGACCCCACAGCCCATCACTCAGTATGATGTCCCCATAACCCCTCACTCAATATGATGGCCCCCTCAGCCCCTCACTCAGTATGATGGCCCCCACAGCCCCTCACTCAGTATGATGTCCCCATAACCCCTCACTCAATATGATGGCCCCCTCAGCCCCTCACTCAGTATGATGGCCCCCACAGCCCCTCACTCAGTATGATGGCCCCCACAGCCCCTCACTCAGTATGATGGCCCCCACAGCCCCTCACTCAGTATGATGGCCCCCACAGCCCCTCACTCAGTATGATGGTCCCCATAACCGCTCACTCAGTGTGATGGCCCCCACAGCCCATCACTCAGTATGATGTCCCCATAACCCCTCACTCAATATGATGGCCCCCTCAGCCCCTCACTCAGTATGATGGCCCCCACAGCCCCTCACTCAGTATGATGGCCCCCACAGCCCCTCACTCAGTATGATGGCCCCCACAGCCCCTCACTCAGTATGATGGCCCCCACAGCCCCTCACTCAGTATGATGGCCCCCACAGCCCCTCACTCAGTATGATGGCCCCCACAGCCCCTCACTCAGTATGATGGCCCCCACAGCCCCTCACTCAGTATGATGGCCCCCACAGCCCCTCACTCAGTATGATGGCCCCCACAGCCCCTCACTCAGTATGAAGGCCCCCACAGCCCCTCACTCAGTATGATGGCCCCCACAGCCCCTCACTCAGTATGATGGCCCCCACAGCCCCTCACTCAGTATGATGGCCCCCACAGCCCCTCACTCAGTATGATGGCCCCCACAGCCCCTCACTCAGTATGATGGCCCCCACAGCCCCTCACTCAGTATGATGGCCCCCACAGCCCCTCACTCAGTATGATGGCCCCCACAGCCCCTCACTCAGTATGATGACCCCCCCCACAGCCCCTCACTCAGTATGATGACCCCCCCCACAGCCCCTCACTCAGTATGATGACCCCCCACAGCCCCTCACTCAGTATGATGACCCCCCACAGCCCCTCAGTATGATGACCCCCACAACCCCTCACTCAATATGATGACCCCCACAGCCCCTCACTCAATATGATGACCCCCACAGCCCCTCACTCAATATGATGACCCCCACAAGCCCCTCACTCAATATGATGACCCCCACAGCCCCTCACTCAATATGATGACGACCACAGCCCCTCACTCAATATGATGCCCCCGACAGTCCCTCACTCAGTATGATGCCCCCGACAGTCCCTCACTCAGTATGATGCCCCCGACAGTCCCTCACTCAGTATGATGCCCCCGACAGTCCCTCACTCAGTATGAGGACCCCAACAGCCACCCACTCAATATGATGCCCTCCACAGCCCCTCATTCAGCATAATGCTCGCTATAGCCCTTCACTCAGTATAATGACCCCCACAGCCCCTCACTCAGTATGATGACCCCCATAGCCACTCACTCAGTATGATGGCCCCCACAGCCCCTCACTCAGTATGATGGCCCCCACAGCCCCTCACTCAGTATGATGACCCCCCCCACAGCCCCTCACTCAGTATGATGACCCCCCCCACAGCCCCTCACTCAGTATGATGACCCCCCACAGCCCCTCACTCAGTATGATGACCCCCCACAGCCCCTCAGTATGATGACCCCCACAACCCCTCACTCAATATGATGACCCCCACAGCCCCTCACTCAATATGATGACCCCCACAGCCCCTCACTCAATATGATGACCCCCACAGCCCCTCACTCAATATGATGACCCCCACAGCCCCTCACTCAATATGATGACGACCACAGCCCCTCACTCAATATGATGCCCCCGACAGTCCCTCACTCAGTATGATGCCCCCGACAGTCCCTCACTCAGTATGATGCCCCCGACAGTCCCTCACTCAGTATGATGCCCCCGACAGTCCCTCACTCAGTATGAGGACCCCAACAGCCACCCACTCAATATGATGCCCTCCACAGCCCCTCATTCAGCATAATGCTCGCTATAGCCCTTCACTCAGTATAATGACCCCCACAGCCCCTCACTCAGTATGATGACCCCCATAGCCACTCACTCACTATAATGCCCTCCACAGCCCCTCACTCAGTATGATGACCCCTATACCCCCTCACTCAGTATCATAACACCCACAGCCCCTCACTTAGTATGATGACCCCCATAGCCCCTCACTCAGTATGATGACCACCATAGCCCCTCACTCACTATAATGCCCTCCACAGCCCCTCACTCAGTATGATGACCCCTATACCCCCTCACTCAGTATCATAACACCCACAGCCCCTCACTTAGTATGATGACCCCCATAGCCCCTCACTCAGTATGATGACCACCATAGCCCCTCACTCACTATAATGCCCTCCACAGCCCCTCACTCAGTATGATGACCCCCATAGCCACTCACTCACTATAATGCCCTCCACAGCCCCTCACTCAGTATGATGACCCCTATACCCCCTCACTCAGTATGATGACCACCATAGCCCCTCACTCAATATGATAGTGTCTACAGCCCCTCACTCAATATCATACCCCCCACAACCTTTCACTCAGTATGATGCCCCCATAGCCCCTCACTCAATATGTTGCCCCCCCCCAGCCCCTCACTGAATATGATGGCTCCCAGCCCTTCACTCATTATGATGGCCCCCAGCCCCTCACTCAGTATGATGCTCCCACAGCCCCTTACTTAGTGATGCTCCCCACAGACCCTCACTCAGTATGATGTCCCTCATTGCCCCTCAGTCAATATGATGCCCCCTACAGCCCCTCACTCAGTATGATGCCCCCCACAGCCCCTCACTTAGTATCAAACCCTCCACAGCCCCTCACTCAGTATGATGACCCTCATGGCCCCTCACTCAGTATCATACCCTCCATAGCCTCTCACTCAGTATCAAACCCTCCACAGCCCCTCACTCAATATGATGCCCCCCACAGACATAGAGCCTGTACCTACACAACAGGGCAGCTACGGGGTAAAACAGGCATTATTAGGAGTTAGGCTCCTGCAGCCGGTGACATATTCCCCAGAGGGAGAGCTGTCATTTATTCTCATGATATATTACCCGGTTTTATACGGTGCAGTCAGTTATATGGCATTGCCTCAGGACTACAACGTCCCACGCAATCATACAAGTCACTGGCTGTAATAAAAGTCTCTATAAACTTAATATCACTTCTTATCTTAGCCTGACCTTGGGTTACATCATGTCATGTCTCCAGGGCTGTTGTCCCGGCCTCCTCTCACCTCTCCGTAGCTCCTCGTCATATACAATTACTAAAAATAAAAATTGCAAGTTTCCCTTTTCTTCATGGGAGTCCCTGGGGTATGAACCTGTTGCAGCAGCTAAACGCTGGAGCCACAGACTCTGCTGATGTCACTGGAGAATTTAAAGCTGCAGTGCAGCCTCTGACTCCACAGCAGATTATACTGGTACATAGCGATACATTGTACATAACAGTGTATGACTAAAAAAATAACAAAAAAAACCCCTAAAAAACGCATGGAAAAAACTGAAGTTACTTTCTAAGTTTGTAATCAATGCTTTTTTTGCACTTTAAAAAACACTTAAAAACGCGGCTTCACATCGCACCAAAAACGCATCAAAAGGGGAAAAGGAGTACAAAATGCAGCAAAAATGCTTATGTGACGTCCTGGCCTATCAGGTCGTCACAGGGTATTGTGCAATCTGCCCTTCTGCACAGTATCCATCCTCCTTGGTTACGGATCCTTGTCCTTTGGTGTTGCTAACAGCTTGGCCAATCAAAATCCTAGGAACACTTTAGATCCACCAGACACACCATTGGGGGGCCTGAAGGGAATAGGGCTGCCCACATGGGGGGGGGTTGGTGAGGAGAAAGTGGAAAAGTGACAAAAAGAAAAACAGGAGTGAAATGAGTAGGAGGTGGAGTGGTGACTCTCGAGAGGAGAGGTCACGGAGCTGGGCTCCTTGAGTTCTAGGTGGCAGACGTTGGTCTGGGCCTGGTAGGAGCTGGACCCCGGTCGCAGGGGTTAGTGTCAGGGGGCACAGACTGCCTAGCAGGGCGGCCGGCGGCCATGAGCCATCACCGAGCAGGGGCCAGGGTACGACGGGTGTACGTGGACCCTAGGCCATGAAGTAGCTTCACGCGTCCCAGTAATTTACCCAAGGTGGGTGAAGACTTCAAGATTCATCCCCAACCCGCTCCAAAATCGGGCTACTAGCGCACCGATGGGATAGGACTTTCCCAATACAGTCCAAAGAAATCCTACGCGTGAACTCTGAGAGCAAGCTCACTCCGTTAGCCATACGGGTGAGCGGGACCCGGAGAGTTTCAAGCTTGAGGGTCCAATTATTGAGAAGGTGCCACGGAAAAGGCCACAGGCTAACAAACACCAAGGGCACGGACCCAAGCGTGCTCCCTCCAGGCTGCAGCGGTGCTCAGAATTCTGGTTTACAAGCTGCGGGTGTCATTATTCCAAGACTGAGTGAGTACACTGAAACCCCTGTTCCTACCCCCAACGGCACCCCAAGCACCAACAATCCAACGGGCCTCGGGGCACACCCCCCTACCCATGAAGGGGTTAAACATCAGGCTGTTATACCACCGCCACTGGGCTCCCCCAACAGCAGAGGTGGTCTCCCACATTACCACGCACCGTGGGTGGCTTCACAAACTTTGAATCCCCCTGTAAATATCCCCCTTTAACTGAATGGCCGCACGACCCCCGGGTCCGGAGACCCCTCGAGCCACCGCGGATTCGGATCCGAGCAGCCTGGCGGCACACATAAACCAATATTATGTAATTTGGTGCAGAAAACAAAAGATACAGTATTTGCGCAATGTGTGAATGTGACGCCCCTGGACTAGTCAGGGCGTCACAGGGTACTGCGCCCTCTTTATCTCTTAGTGCAGGACTCAAGCCCTCATGGTTCTGGGTTCCCAACCTATAGTGCTGCCTCCATCAGCATCCAAATCCCAACCACACCTCACCCCACACCCTGTCAGACACACCAGTGCGCTGCTGAGCTGGAATAGGGCCGCCCACCTAGGGGTCAGGCAGATTGGTGGGAGGGAAGTAGAGTCAGTTGAGTGGTAGCCCTTGAGCAGTGAGGAGCTGGGGAGTGCTGGCTCCCTGTTTGTGGCAGGTTGGGTCGCAGACGGTGGTCTGGGCCGGAGGAGTTAGAGACCTGGTCGCAGGGTATTGAGGCTGGGTGCCTGGACCTGGTCTTGGAGGACGGGAGGCATCTGAGTCGAATAACCGGTCTGGGACCAAAAGCACGGCGGGGTACTGGACCCTAGGTCTGGGAGTAGCTTCAGGCAACCCGGCAATTAACCTGTGGAGGATAGTGACTTTATGGACTGTCCCCAAGAAGCTCAGAGATGAGGGGCACTAGCGCAACAAGGGGGATAGGGCTTTCCAACCCAAGCAGACCACCGAAATCTCACGCGTGAGCCCTTGAGAGCACAGCTCCACTACCGAAAAGTGGAGAGCGGGGTCCGGACAGCTTTATGCCAACGAGCCACACGGACACTTTACAATTTGTGCACGGAGGCAGTCTCCGGACCACCCGGCAGTAATATAGGGGACGGATACCCGGACGGGCTCCCCTAAGAGGGCAGCGGCACCCAGAGACTTGGTTCACCTTGTTGTCAGAGTCTGCTTTGTGATCGCACCATCACCAACACTGCCTGAATGAGTACATGGTCCTCCCCTGCCCCGATCAGCACTGCGCTCCCCAACACCACCGTCCAGAGTCCCGGGGTCTCCCCTGCCCGTGGAGAGAACGTCATCTGGCTACCCCCACTCCATCTCCCCCGGGTACTCCCATCGGCAGCGGCGGTACTCCCCTTGCCACGAACCATGGGTGGCGTCACAAACTCTTATCCCCTGTAAATACCCCCTTTACATTTGAGTGGCCGCAAGCCCCCAGGTCCAGAGACCCTCGAGCCACAGCAAATCCCGGATCCGAGCAGTTCGACCGCTGCAGGGGCGGCACACGAACACGGCCTTACACGCAGAAGAAAACACCTCATAAAGTGAAGATACAGAAAGATGAGAAGGTTCTGGCTCCGACTCTGAATGAAGCAAAAAATAAATCCCCAACTCGAGCCGAGCAGGAGGCACAGAGGACGCCACTCCAGTCCTGGAAAATCGAAAGTCGGGGAAGCCGGAAGGTGAGATCCGTGGCCTCCTGTCCAGCCACCGGGGGCCACTGACCTGGACTCTGGACCGCAGGCCCGTGACTCAGTCCACTCATGAGGACGCCATGATGTCATTACATGTAGTCTGCAGCGCAGAGCATCAGTCCTCACTCTGCACAGACCACAGCAGAGCGCTGCGCAAACCGGGAGGCAAGAGTAGTGGTGTCTATTATTATGTCAGTAGCTGTGGGCACCCTGATACTAAGTGGGGGGCTGTGGGCATCCTGATACTAAGTGGGGGGCTGTGGGCACCCTGATACTAAGTGGGGGGCTGTGGGCACCCTGATACTAAGTGGGGGGCTGTGGGCACCCTGATACTAAGTGGGGGGCTGTGGGCACCCTGATACTAAGTGGGGGGCTGTGGGCACCCTGATACTAAGTGGGGGGCTGTGGGCACCCTGATAATAAGTGGGGGGCTGTGGGCACCCTGATAATAAGTGGGGGGCTGTGGGCACCCTGATACTAAGTGGGGGGCTGTGGGCACCCTGATACTAAGTGGGGGGCTGTGGGCACCCTGATACTAAGTGGGGGGCTGTGGGCACCCTGATACTAAGTGGGGGGCTGTGGGCACCCTGATACTAAGTGGGGGGCTGTGGGCACCCTGATACTAAGTGGGGGGCTGTGGGCACCCTGATACTAAGTGGGGGGCTGTGGGCACCCTGATACTAAGTGGGGGGGGGGGCTGTGGTCACCCTGATACTAAGTGGGGGGGGGGGCTGTGGTCACCCTGATACTAAGTGGGGGGGGGGGCTGTGGTCACCCTGATACTAAGTGGGGGGGGGGCTGTGGGCATCCTGATACTAAGTGGGGGGGGGGGCTGTGGGCATCCTGATACTAAGTGGGGGGCTGTGGGCACCCTGATACTAAGTGGGGGGGGGGGGCTGTGGGCACCCTGATACTAAGTGGGGGGGGGGGCTGTGGTCACCCTGATACTAAGTGGGGGGGGGGCTGTGGTCACCCTGATACTAAGTGGGGGGGGGGGCTGTGGGCATCCTGATACTAAGTGGGGGGGGGGCTGTGGGCATCCTGATACTAAGTGGGGGGGGGGGCTGTGGGCATCCTGATACTAAGTGGGGGGGCTGTGGGCACCCTGATACTAAGTGGGGGGGGGGGGCTGTGGGCACCCTGATACTAAGTGGGGGGGGGGGGGCTGTGGGCACCCTGATACTAAGTGGGGGGGGCTGTGGGGACCCTGATACTAAGTGGGGGGGGGCTGTGGGGACCCTGATACTAAGTGGGGGGGGGCTGTGGGCACCCTGATACTAAGTGGGGGGGGGCTGTGGGCACCCTGATACTAGGTGGGGGGGCTGTGGGCACCCTGATACTAGGTGGGGGGGGCTGTGGGCACCCTGATACTAGGTGGGGGGGGGCTGTGGGCACCCTGATACTAGGTGGGGGGGGTTGTGGGCACCCTGATACTAGGTGGGGGGGGGTTGTGGGCACCCTGATACTAGGTGGGGGGGGTTGTGGGCACCCTGATACTAGGTGGGGGGGCTGTGGACACCCTGATACTAGGTGGGGGGGTTGTGGGCACCCTGATACTAGGTGAGGCGCTGTGGGGATCCTGATACTGAGTGGGGGGCTGTGGGTACCCTGATATTAGGTGAGGGGCTGTGGGGATCCTAATACTAAGTGGGGGGCTGTGGGCACCCTGGCACTAGGTGAGGGGCTGTGGGGACCCTGATACTAAGTGAGGATCCTCATTCTGAGTGGGGCTCTGGCATTGGGGATCCTGAAACTTAGTGGGGTCTGGTATTGGGGATCCTCTTATGAGTGGGGGCTGTGAGAGCAACATAATGAGGGGCTATCATACTTTGTAGGGGGCTGTGGAGACCATGATACTGGAAGGCCATCATACTGACAGGTTTGGAGGTATTATACTCTGTGAGTGGAGGCATTTTTTGGGGAGCATCATGCTCTATAATGGCCATGAAAGGAGTATCATTGGTGAGAACAGTAAGATGCTTTGAAAGGGGCAAAATTACTGTTTGGGTACCGCAACACACGAGTCTCACCCTGTTTATAAAAGCTGGACACATGACCTTTCTACTTTGTGGAATTTTTTTTTTTTAGGGCCAAACGTTTGCTATGGGGCCCATTGAATTCTGTGTACTCAAAAATAGTGACATGCCAAAGTGACGCTCCCCAAACCAGAATTAATCGGTGCTACTTTATATTCCACTTATTATTCAAATCCGCATTTAAAATTCTCTCTGCAGCCCGGGTTTCACCATTTCGGCTTCTTCTGGGGCTTGGTTACACAATAACATCATCTCTAATTAGTACAAACGACTATAATTCAAAACAAAATATAGTGTCAGGATTATAAAATCTTAAAATTGAATTCTGAAACAAAATATTGTTTTGGCTTCCAGCGATTTATTAGCGGTGATGTAATTGTGTCATTGAGCCCCAGAAGAAGCAGAAAAGGTGAAACTCCAGATGTTTTTTGAGTTTTTCTTAAAAATGAGATGATTAATTCTGGTTTTGTGGAGATTTGTTACATCATGTACATGTGTTGTAGATGTTACATGTTACATGTGTTGTAGATTTGTATCTACTTGGTGGGGGGGTTAGAATGAAGGAGTCTATAGTTCCACATCTAAGGGTGAAGATTGCAGCTATAACTAGTGACTGTCCAGACAAGGTGGAGATGAGAGATGTATTAATGATGTGGATGCTACTTCTATGGAGATAAGATCATCATTCTGGTTTCCTCTCGGTCTCAGGACCTCACAGATATGGTGCGTCTTAAGACGATCAATGGCTGATAGGACCTGTCGTGTGTGACCTAGATGTTTCCTTGTGAGAACCGGTGCTGGTAATAAAGAGCAGCTGACACTTTGTTCCCAGTCACCTGTGACCTGATCTGTGGGCGGATTGGCATGTGTTTGGTGTAAAGAGTCGTGACGGTCCGGGCATGGCCATCATCTGCAGCGGTCACACGTGTCCTGCAGTGGCCCCTATAGGAGGAATGTGGTATTACATGACGGACATTTAGAAGGCAGTTACGGAAGCAATTTTTTACTTTAGGTTTTAAGAGCCAATATTTTTTTTTTCTTGTTTCTCATCAACAAAACCAATATTAGAGTTTCTCCACAAAGCTACAGTATTGCGATACATTGTACATCTAATATATAAAATATAAAGATCAGTGTGTGTGTGTGTGTGTGTGTGTGTCCACTAAAGGAATCCGCACCATCGCATTTACAATCACGAAAGTTTGCACAGATGCCCCATGTGACCCAAGGAACGTCATAGACTATGTTTTGACGGGAAAATGTAACCCCGCGCTTTACAGTTACTCTCCAAAATCCTGCCTCCATTAAACTGAATAGAGGTGGGAGCTACTGGCTATTAATAGCAGCTGTCAGTGGTTGCTATAGGAACAAAATAAACTGTTAGTATAAGAAGCTTTATGTGTGAGGTAATAAGATGTCAGTGGTGAGACGGATAGAGCGAGACAGAAAAAGACAGTCCGGGCAAAGAGACAGCCCGGGCAAAGAGACAGACACAGAGATGGAGACAGACTGATACAAATACAGACAGAAACAGACAGCCCGGGCAAAGAGACAGCCCGGGCAAAGAGACAGCCCGGGCAAAGAGACAGCCCGGGCAAAGAGACAGCCCGGGCAAAGAGACAGCCCGGGCAAAGAGACAGCCCGGGCAAAGAGACAGCCCGGGCAAAGAGACAGCCCGGGCAAAGAGACAGCCCTGGAAAGAGACAGCCCGGGCAAAGAGACAGCCCGGGCAAAGAGACAGCCCGGGCAAAGAGACAGCCCTGGAAAGAGACAGCCCGGGCAAAGAGACAGACACAGAGATGGAGACAGACTGATACAAATACAGACAGAAACAGACAGCCCGGGCAAAGAGACAGCCCGGGCAAAGAGACAGCCCGGGCAAAGAGACAGCCCGGGCAAAGAGACAGCCCGGGCAAAGAGACAGCCCGGGCAAAGAGACAGACACAGAGATGGAGACAGACTGATACAAATACAGACAGAGAGATAGAAACAGACAGACAAGGAAAGAGACAGCGAGACAGTTACTACCCCGAGCAACGCCGGGTACTACAGCTAGTAACTGATAAGTAACACAATGGAGGAATAAGAGAGCAAAGAATCTATAATGTATTATTTTATAATAATGTTTCCTTGGAGGAGCAAGAAAAGCCGCCATTCCTCCATCAGTTTTACTTTTATCTTATTATTTAGCTATCTGGTTTGTTGCCATTATTAATTTCTAAGGATGGAGGAATTATTATTATTTATAAAACTTTCTTGTACTTTTTTTGGTCTCATAAGGAAACACATCGCTGTTATTATGGGGGCACTGTGGATATTACTGTTATTATGAGGCACTGTGGATATTACTGTTATTATGGGGGCACTGTGGATATTAATGTTATTATGGGGGCACTGTGGATATCACTGTTATTATGGGGGCACTGTGGATATCACTGTTATTATGAGGCACTGTGGATATCACTGTTATTATGGGGGCACTGTGGATATCACTGTTATTATGGGGGCACTGTGGATATCGCTGTTATTATGGGGGCACTGTGGATGTCACTGTTATTATGGGGGCACTGTGGATATCACTGTTATTATGGGGGCACTGTGGATATCACTGTTATTATGGGGGCACTGTGGATGTCACTGTTATTATGGGGGCACTATGGATATCACTGTTATTATAGGGGCACTGTGGATATCGCTGTTATTATGGGGGCACTGTGGATATCACTGTTATTATGGGGGCACTGTGGATATTGATGTTATTATGGAGGCACTGTGGATATCACTGTTATTATGGGGGCACTGTGGATATCGCTGTTATTATGGGGGCACTGTGGATATCACTGTTATTATGGAGGCACTGTGCATAGCAATGTTATTATGAGGGCACTGTGGATATCGCTGTTATTATGGGGGCACTGTGGATATCACTGTTATTATGGAGGCACTGTGCATAGCAATGTTATTATGAGGGCACTGTGGATATCGCTGTTATTATGGGGGCACTGTGGATATCACTGTTATTATGGAGGCACTGTGCATAGCAATGTTATTATGAGGTCACTGTGGATATCACTGTTATTATAGGGGCAGTGTGGATATCGCTGTTATTATGGGGGCACTGTGGATATTGATGTTATTATGGGGGCAGTGTGGATATCACTGTTATTATGGGGGCACTGTGGATATCGCTGTTATTATGGGGACACTGTGGATATCGCTGTTATTATGGGGGCAGTGTGGATATCGCTGTTATTATGGGGGCACTGTGGATATTGATGTTATTATGGAGGCACTGTGGATATCACTGTTATTATGGGGGCACTGTGGATATCGCTGTTATTATGGGGGCACTGTGGATATTGATGTTATTATGGAGGCACTGTGGATATCACTGTTATTATGGGGGCAGTGTGGATATCGCTGTTATTATGGAGGCACTGTGGATATTGATGTTATTATGGAGGCACTGTGGATATCACTGTTATTATGGGGGCACTGTGGATATCGCTGTTATTATGGGGGCACTGTGGATATTGATGTTATTATGGAGGCACTGTGGATATCACTGTTATTATGGGGGCACTGTGGATATCGCTGTTATTATGGGGGCACTGTGGATATTGATGTTATTATGGAGGCACTGTGGATATCACTGTTATTATGGGGGCAGTGTGGATATCGCTGTTATTATGGGGGCACTGTGGATATTGATGTTATTATGGAGGCACTGTGGATATCGCTGTTATTATGGGGGCACTGTGCATATCGCTGTTATTATGGGGACACTGTGCATATCGCTGTTATTATGGGGGCACTGTGGATATCGCTGTTATTATGGGGACACTGTGGATATCGCTGTTATTATGGAAGCACTGTGGATATCGCTGTTATTATGGGGGCACTGTGGATATCACTGTTATTATGGGGGCACTGTGCATATCGCTGTTATGGGGGCACTGTGCATATCGCTGTTATGGGGGCACTGTGCATATCGCTGTTATGGGGGCACTGTGCATATCGCTGTTATGGGGGCACTGTGCATATCGCTGTTGTTATGGGGGCACTGTGCATATCGCTGTTGTTATGGGGCACTGTGCATATCAATGTTATGGGGGCACTGTGGATATCGCTCTTGTTATGGGGCACTGTGCATATCAATGTTATGGGGGCACTGTGGATATCGCTGTTATTATGGGGGCACTGTGCATATCAATGTTATGGGGGCACTGTGGATATCGCTGTTATTATGGGGGCACTGTGGATATCGCTGTTATGGGGGCACTGTGCATATCGCTGTTGTTATGGGGGCACTGTGGACTGTGTGATATTAGAGATTTACTGCTTAGGATAAGGAGATATCTGTACTATCCCCCCAGCACTATATCATTTTGCTGGCAGTTGATCTCCTTTTCCCTGGTATACACCATTATATGTTGTCCACGGCATCTGAGGGGTTAAGTGATCAGAGATCTGTATTATCGGTCCCTAATCGTTGCCTGACGCTGAAATCTTCTCTGCTGTGCATCAGGATTGTGCAGAGCTGAAAAATGTGTCCAGAGATCTGCAAAAAAAAAACAAACAACCGAGCACTTTATGCAACATTTTCCAAAAGATTGGATTTTGGTTTTGAAAAATCTGCTGCAAAAACTCAACATGCACAAACCCGGACAAAACCTCTTAGAGAATCTGTCAGCAAGTTTTTGCTATGGAGTCTTAAGCCAGCTTTACACCTTACAATTAGGGATGCGATCTCGTATGCGATGTGACACGCCCAGGTTGCATATGCGATTGAATGAGATTGCACGTAGGTCGTTCTTTTGCTGTCACACGTGCGTTAGTAGTCTATGTTAAATTGATCAATTTTGTGTGCGATCCTTTAGATCATGTGTTCTGTGACGTATGCATTGGGCACCCTTTTTTTTTTTTTATTTATTGACTTGCCAAGCGTGTGTAATGTGTAGGGATGTGTTTTTACTATGTCATCTGCCATTCAGCTCTGCTACATGGCCGCTAACAGCAGACACAGACAGCCATGTAGCAGAGCTGAATGGCAGATGACAGCAGACACAGACAGAGCCGCACTGTCAGAATGAACTCGGGTGAACTTCACCTGACTTCATGGTCATGCTGCGGCTCTGTCTGTGCCGCGTCCTGATTAGCGGTCACCTGTGAAGGACTCACCGGTGACCGCTAAACTCCTGAGTAACTGAAGTTAGCAGCCCTCTCTCATACTCACCGATCCCCGTTCCCCGGCGCTGCACGGCGTTCACACTGATCCGGCGGCTTTTACTGTTTTGAAAAAGCCGGCCGCTCATTATACAATCTCGTATTCCCTGCTTACCCCGCCCACCGGCGCCTATGATTGGTTACAGTGAGACACGCCCCCCACGCTGAGTGACAGGTGTCACACTGCACCCAATCACAGCAGCCGGTGGGCGTGTCTATACTGTGTATTGAAATAAATAATTAAATAATTAAAAAAAACGGCGTGCGGTTCCCCCCCAATTTTAAAACCAGCCAGATAAAGCCATACGGCTGAAGGCTGGTATTCTCAGGATGGGGAGCTCCACGTTATGGGGAGCCCCCCACCCTAACAATATCAGTCAGCAGCCGCCCAGAATTGCCGCATACATTATATGCGACAGTTCTGGGGCTGTACCCGGCTCTTCCCGATTTGCCCTGGTGCGTTGGCAAATCGGGGTAATAAGGAGTTATTGGCAGCCCATAGCTGCCAATAAGTCCTAGATTAATCATGTCAGGCGTCTATGAGACACCCTCCATGATTAATCTGTAAATTACAGTAAATAAACACACACACCCGAAAAATCCTTTATTAGAAATAAAAAACACACACACATTCCCTGGTTCACCACTTTAATCAGCCCCAAAAAGCCCTCCATGTCCGGCGTAATCCAGGATGCTCCAGCGTCGCTTCCAGCGCTGCTGCATGGAGGTGACCGGAGCTGCAGAAGACACCGCCGCTCCGGTCACCTCCACGCAGCTAATGAAGACAGCCGCGCGATCAGCTGCTGTCACTGAGGTTACCCGCTGTCGCTGGATCCAGCGGTGGCCGCGGGTAACCTCAGTGACAGCTCAGCTGATCGCGCTACTCACTGCCGCTCCAGTCAGCTCCAGTCAGCAACTGAGGTGAGTAGCGCGATCAGCTGAGCTGTCACTGAGGTTACCCGCGGCCACCGCTGGATCCAGTGACAGCGGGTAACCTCAGTGACAGCAGCTGATCGCGCGGCTGTCTTCATTACCTGCGTGGAAGTGACAGGAGCGGCGGTGTCTGCTGCGGCTCCGGTCACCTCCATGCAGCAGAGCTGGAAGCGACGCTGGATCATCCTGGATTACGCCGGACAAGGAGGGCTTTTTCGGGCTGATTAAAGTGGTGAACCAGGGTATATGTGTGTTTTTTTTATTTCCAATAAAGGATTTTTTCGGGTGTGTGTGTTTATTTACTGTAATTTACAGATTAATCATGGAAGGAATCTCGGGGAGACGCATGACATGATTAATCTAGGACTTATTGGCAGCTATGGGCTGCCATTAACTCCTTATTACCCCGATTTGCCAACGCACCAGGGCAAATCGGGAAGAGCCGGGTACAGGCCCAGAACTGTCGCATATAATGTATGCGGCAATTCTGGGCGGCTGCTGACTGATATTGTTAGGGTGGGGGGCTCCCCATAACGTGGAGCTCCCCATCCTGAGAATACCAGCCTTCAGCCGTATGGCTTTATCTGGCTGGTTTTAAAATTGGGGGGGAACCGCACGCCGTTTTTTTTAATTATTTAATTATTTATTTCAATACACAGTATAGACACGCCCACCGGCTGCTGTGATTGGGTGCAGTGTGACACCTGTCACTCAGCGTGGGGGCGTGTCTCACTGTAACCAATCATAGGCGCCGGTGGGCGGGGAAAGCAGGGAATACGAGATTGTTTAATGGGCGGCCGGCTTTTTCAAAACAGTAAAAGCCGCCGGAGCAGTGTGAATGCCGTGCAGCGCGGTGCGGGGGATCGGTGAACGGTGAGTATATGAGAGAGGGGGATAGACTGACATGGACAGAGAGAGAGGGACAGAGATAGTGACTGACAGACATTGTGAGGCTTTTCAGCTGCGCTCTGAAGCGGACCTTTTTTAAGCTGCGGTGCAGAGCGCACACCTGCGCACATAGCCTCAGACACCAAAATCGTATGAGGGATGTCACACGTTAAAATTGACTAGTTTCGTGCTACCAAACGTCCAATGTATGAGGAATAAACGACGTGTATGCGATCACCGTATTTTCGTTCAATATCGATCGCATGTAGGTTTCACACGCAAATACGTCACGAACGATGCCGGATGTGCGTCACTTACAACTTGACCCCGACGACGGATTGAAAGATCTATTGAAGTGTGTAAAGCAGGCTATAGTGCAGCACGATGTAGGGGCTGACGCCCTGATTCCAGTGATGTGTCACTTGCTGAGCTGCTTGTTGTTGTTTTGATACAATCCCTGTTTTCTCAGACTGCTAAGCTGTATAACACCGCCCACACCTCTGATTGGCAGCTTCCTGTGTACCAGCTGCCAATCAATGATGGGGTGGAGTTACACTGATTAGCTGGACTTGCCAGGCACTGACACCCAGTCTAGCAGTGATAATCTCCTGCTGATAAAACATTGATTGCACTACAACTGCAGCACAAAGCCTAATAAGTGATACATCTATGAAATTTGGGTCTCTGTCCCTACATTATGCTGCTCTCACATTAAAAAGCAAAAAACAAAAGCTAAGGTTTATATGTGATTTCCACCAATCACATACGTCCACTGTGAAGAGATAATCTTCAGCTGCATCCCCCTCCTCTCCCCTCATCCATAGTTTAGTTGTTAGACACAACATATTTTTGAAAACTTGTGACTAGCAGCAGAAAAAAATATCAAAATGTGCTGCAGATGGCAAGTAACAACATCCTAACATGCTGGGCTTAGATACAGCAGCTGAGCAGACGGGGTCACTCGGAAACAGATTAGATACACTCAAACAACTTGACCTGTGCAGTCTACAGCACACTGTGTACCGGAGCGACCGGAGAGCGCGGAGATACAAGCGCAGACATTGTGTGTAATACACTTTATATCCACTAGGTGGCAGCAAAGAATAATGCATTTACTAAAAGCACAATTCTGCATTTTCGCTCAAATCCAGAGCGGTCATTCATACTGATCACACAAACATACCCTCCAGAGCAACGCTCCTCACCCTGATCACATATAGCCTCCAGAACGGCGCTCCTCACACTGATCACACATACCCTCCAGAGCAGCACTCCTCACACTGATCACAAATACCCTCCAGAGCAGCGCTCCTCACCCTGATCACACATACCCTCCAGAGCAGCGCTCCTCACACTGATCACACATCCATACCCTCCAGAGCAACGCTCCTCACCCTGATCACATATAGCCTCCAGAACGGCGCTCCTCACACTGATCACGCATACCCTCCAGAGCAGCGCTCCTCACCCTGATCACACATACCCTCCAGAGCAGCGCTCCTCACACTGATCACACATCCATACCCTCCAGAGCAACGCTCCTCACCCTGATCACATATAGCCTCCAGAACGGCGCTCCTCACACTGATCACACATACCCTCCAGAGCAGCGCTCTTCACCCTGATCACATATAGCCTCCAGAGCAGCGCTCCTCACACTGATCACACGTACCCTCCAGAGCAGCACTCCTCATACTGATCACACATACCCTCCAGAGCAGCGCTCCTCACGCTGATCACACATCCCCTCCAGAGTAGCGCTCCTCACGCTGATCACACATCCCCTCCAGAGCAGCGCTCCTCACGCTGATCACACATCCCCTCCAGAGCAGCGCTCCTCACACTGATCACACATCCCCTCCAGAGCAGCGCTCCTTACACAGATCACACATACCCTCCAGAGCAGCACTCCTCACCCTGATCACATATACCCTCCAGAGCAGCGCTCCTCACACAGATCACACATCCCCTCCAGAGCAGCGCTCCTCACACTGATCACACATCCCCTCCAGAGCTGCGCTCCTCACACTGATCACACAAACCCTCCAGAGCTGCGCCCCTCACCCTGATCACACATACCATCCAGAGCACGGCTCCTCACACTGATCACACAAACCCTCCAGAGCAGCGCTCCTCACACTGATCACACATACCCTACAGAGCAGCGCTCGTCACACTGATCACACATACACTCCAGAGCAGCGCTCCTCACCCTGATCACACATACCCTCCAGAGCAGCGCTCCTCACCTTGATTACACATACCCTCCAGAGCAGCGCTCCTCACAGTGATCACACATACCCTCCAGAGCAGCGCTCCTCACACTGATCACACATACCCCCCAGAGCATCGCTCCTCACACTGATCACACATACACTCCAGAGCAGCGCTCCTCACCCTGATCACACATACCCTCCAGAGCAGCGCTCCTCACCTTGATTACACATACCCTCCAGAGCAGCGCTCCTCACAGTGATCACACATACCCTCCAGAGCAGCGCTCCTCACCCTGATCACACATACCCTCCAGAGCAGCGCTCCTCACCCTGATCACACATACCCTCCAGAGCAGCGCTCCTCACACTGATCACACATACCCTCCAGAGCAGCGCTCCTCACACTGATCACATCAATATGAGGCTATAGGCTGAGGCTGCCTCCACACCTAAAAGAAAATGCCCATTTCTATAACAATATATAATTTTAAGTCTATATATAATCAGGGAAGGATTAATTTCTACATATTAATTTATAGAGGCCGATGATCATTATTTCTATTAGAGTTTCAGTATATTGGTTTATGGAAATAGCGAACAACTGAATGAGGGGAAAACTGTGTAAATAGAAGGAATCCTGACACCCATTCTCCTAAACATTAGAGATCCCTGCGATGCAAAAACATCCCTGATACAGATTAACAAAAAGGATACAATGTATCTGACCATCTACAACATAAGTGCTACATTGTAAGATAAATATACAATACTACAATACAATAACAATATAACTACTATAATACTGCTCCTATGTACAAGAATATAACTACTATAATACTGCTCCTATGTACAAGAATATAACTACTATAATACTGCCCCTATGTATAAGAATATTACTATAATACTGCCCCATATGTACAAGAATATAACTACTATAATACTGCCCCTATATACAAGAATATAACTACTATAATACTGCCCCTATGTACGTACAAGAATATAACTACTATAATATGGCCCCTATGTACAAGAATATAACTATTATAATACTGCCCTTATGTACAAGAATATAACTACTATAATACTGCCCCTTATCTACAAGAATATAACTACTATAATACTGCCCCTATATACAGGAATATAACTACTATAATACTGTCCCCTATGTACAAGAATATAGCTACTATAATACTGCCCCTATATACAGGAATATAACTACTATAATACTACCCCTATGTACTAGAATATAACTACTATAATACTGCCCCTATGTACAAGAATATAACTACTATAATACTGCCCCCTATGTACAAGAATATAACTACTATAATACTGCTCCTATATACAAGAATATAACTACTATAATACTGCCCCTATGTACAAGAATATAACTACTATAATACTGCTCCTATGTACAAGAATATAACTACTATAATACTGCCCCCTATGTACAAGGATATAACTACTATAATACTGCCCCTATGTACAAGAATATAACTACTATAATACTGCCCCCTATGTACAAGGATATAACTACTATAATACTGCCCCTATGTACAAGAATATAACTACTATAATACTGCCCCTATATACAAGAATATAACTACTATAATACTGTTATACTGTTGTTGGCCCCCCGAGGAAGCCCTACGCGAAACGCAGCGTCGGGGCCCCCTGGACAGTCCTACCGCATCTCATACTATGGGTGAGCATTTATAATCTTATGTAACCCTTACGTTCTATTTGGCTGGTGTGCAGCTTTGTTATACATCCGATGTAACTGATTAATCACATGTGCTGAGTCTTGGGTGTTTGCCTTTTACTACACACCTACCGCATATTTCCATGTGGCTACTGGGATCCTTGTCTCTACCACCATATTATAAATACTTACTTTATTGTCACAGGTTCTGTCGGGTCACTGACAGCAGCCTATTTTATATGGTGGGAGGAGGATTCCCAGCACTACTGGTGTTACTGCAGTGTGTTTAAAATCCGGCTAACCCAGATGGCAGCACTATTACATGAATATTAACTGTATCGGAGGTGGTTTGCACTACATGCCTTTTTGAATCTCCTTACACTCACCAATTACTTTCATTGTGGTAGTGTAGCTGTTCCTTGCACCTGATCTCCCCAGTTTTTACTGTGTGTTATTTGTATGAATTTTGTATTGAATAAAATTATACCTTTTTAATATAAATTTTGGATTATGACTCCGCTTCTTCTGAGTTCCTGTATTGCTGGGAGTTTCCATATGTAAGAAATATGTTTATGATACACCGGATGTATTTGATTGTATATAATACTGCCCCTTATCTACAAGAAAATAACTACTATAATACTGCCCCCTATGTACAAGAATATAACTACTATAATACTGCCCCCTATGTACAAGAATATAACTACTATAATACTGCTCCTATGTACAAGAATATAACTACTATAATACTGCCCCCTATGTACAAGAATATAACTACTATAATACCGCCCCATATGTACAGGAATATAACTACTATAATACTGCCCCTATGTACAAGAATATAACTACTATAATACTGCTCCTATGTACAAGAATATAACTACTATAATACTGCCCCTATGTACAAGAATACAACTACTATAATACTGCCCCCTATGTACAAGAATATAACTACTATAATACTGCCCCTATGTACAAGAATATAACTACTATAATACTGCCCCTATGTACAAGAATATAACTACTATAATACTGCCCCTATGTACAAGAATATAACTACTATAATACTGCCCCTATGTAGAGTGATATAAGTGCTGCACTTTCTCCAGTATACAGTAGGTGATGGTTACTGGTTGGTGTAAGGTTTGGCTCCTGTTACCTGTACATAATACACCCTCGGCGCTCGGTAAGGTGATATCCTTGGGTGACTTTCCCTCGGTGATTGGTACCTGTTGCACTGATTAGCGCCATTATATCTGCACTGTTATCCGCCCGTGGTCACATGTCTGCATATACAGCAGAATTAATACACATTACACAGATCACTCCTCATTTCTGCTTCTTACAGGGAAAGTTTGGACTTAATTTAGGTGAGATAAATCTCATTGACAGATGTAGAGTCCGACTGACCATGATATTTAGATTTAATCTTTTTTTCCATTGTTTGCTAAATTATTCTGGGGTTTTTCTGTGGATGTCACTGTTATTATGGGGGCACTGTGGATATCGCTGTTATTATGGGGGCACTGTGGATATCGCTGTTATTATGGGGGCACTGTGGATATCACTGTTATTATGGGGGCACTGTGGATATCACTGTTATTATGGGGGCACTGTGGATATCGCTGTTATTATGGGGGCACTGTGGATATCACTGTTATTATGGGGGCACTGTGGATATCGCTGTTATTATGGGGGCACTGTGGATATCGCTGTTATTATGGGGGCACTGTGGATATCGCTGTTATTATGGGGGCACTGTGGATATCGCTGTTATTATGGGGGCACTGTGGATATCGCTGTTATTATGGGGGCACTGTGGATATCGCTGTTATTATGGGGGCACTGTGGATATCGCTGTTATTATGGGGGCACTGTGGATATCGCTGTTATTATGGGGGCACTGTGGATATCGCTGTTATTATGGGGGCACTGTGGATATCGCTGTTATTATGGGGGCACTGTGGATATCGCTGTTATTATGGGGGCACTGTGGATATCACTGTTATTATGGGGGCACTGTGGATATCACTGTTATTATGGGGGCACTGTGGATATCACTGTTATTACTGTGGGTGTTGCTGTTATTATGGGGACACTGTGGATATCGCTTTTTTTATGGGGGCGCTATGGATATCACTGTTATTATGGGGGCACTGTGGATATCACTGTTATTACTGTGGATATCGCCGTTATTATGGGGGCACTGTGGATATCACTGTTATTATGGGGTCACTGTGGATATCACTGTTATTATGGGGGCACTGTGGATATCACTGTTATTATGGGGGCACTGTGGATATCACTGTTATTATGGGGGCACTGTGGATATCACTGTTATTACTGTGGATATAGCTGTTATTATAGGGACACTGTGGATATCACTGTTATTATGGGGGCACTGTTGATATCACTGTTATTATTGGGGCACTGTGGATATTGCTGTTATTATGGGGCCACTGTGGATATTGCTGTTATTATGGGGCCACTGTGGATATTGCTGTTATTATGGGGCCACTGTGGATATTGCTGTTATTATGGGGCCACTGTGGATATTGCTGTTATTATGGGGCCACTGTGGATATTGCTGTTGTTATGAGGACACTGTGGATATTGCTGTTACTATGGGGCCACTGTGGATATCACTGTTATTACTGTGGATATTGCTGTTATTATGGGGCCACTGTGGATATCACTGTTATTATGGGGCCACTGTGGATATCGCTGTTATTATGGGGGCACTGTGGATATCACTGTTATTATGGGGGCACTGTGGATATTGCTGTTATTATGGGGCCACTGTGGATATCGCTGTTATTATGGGGCCACTGTGGATATCGCTGTTATTATGGGGGCACTGTGGATATTGCTGTTACTATGGGGCCACTGTGGATATCGCTGTTATTATGGGGGGGAATGTGGATATCGCTGTTATTATGGGGCCACTGTGGATATCGCTGTTATTATGGGGGCACTGTGGATATCGCTGTTATTACTGTGGGTGTCGCTGTTATTATGGGGGCACTGTGGATATCACTGTTATTATGGGGGCACTGTGGATATCACTGTTATTACTGTGGGTGTCGCTGTTATTATGGGGGCACTGTGGATATCACTATTACTGTGGGTGTCGCTGTTATTATGGGGGCACTGTGGATATCACTATTACTGTGGGTGTCGCTGTTATTATGGGGGCACTGTGCATATCGCTGTTATTATGGGGGCACTGTGGATATCGCTGTTATTATGGGGCACTGTGGATATCACTGTTATTATGGGGGTACTGTGGATATCACTGTTATTACTGTGGGTGTCGCTATTATTATGGGGGCACTGTGGATATCACTGTTATTACTGTGGGTGTCGCTATTATTATGGGGGCACTGTGGATATCACTGTTATTACTGTGAATATTGCTGTTATTATGGGGTAACTGTGGATATCACTATTACTGTGGGTGTCGCTATTATTATGGGGGCACTGTGGATATTGCTGTTACTATGGGGCCACTGTGGATATCGCTGTTATTATGGGGGGGAATGTGGATATCGCTGTTATTATGGGGCCACTGTGGATATCGCTGTTATTATGGGGGCACTGTGGATATCGCTGTTATTACTGTGGGTGTCGCTGTTATTATGGGGGCACTGTGGATATCACTGTTATTATGGGGGCACTGTGGATATCACTATTACTGTGGGTGTCGCTGTTATTATGGGGGCACTGTGGATATCACTATTACTGTGGGTGTCGCTGTTATTATGGGGGCACTGTGGATATCACTATTACTGTGGGTGTCGCTGTTATTATGGGGGCACTGTGCATATCGCTGTTATTATGGGAGCACTGTGGATATCGCTGTTATTATGGGGCACTGTGGATATCACTGTTATTATGGGGGTACTGTGGATATCACTGTTATTACTGTGGGTGTCGCTATTATTATGGGGGCACTGTGGATATCACTGTTATTACTGTGGGTGTCGCTATTATTATGGGGGCACTGTGGATATCACTGTTATTACTGTGGGTGTCGCTATTATTATGGGGGCACTGTGGATATCACTGTTATTACTGTGGGTGTCGCTATTATTATGGGGGCACTGTGGATATCACTGTTATTACTGTGAATATTGCTGTTATTATGGGGTAACTGTGGACAGGGGCGGACTGGCTCGGAGGCCGTGAGTACAATTGCCCCCCAGGCCGTTCTCCCAGTTGCTGTACAGGGCCGGCCGCCTGCTGCATAGTGTCAGTATAACACACATGGCCTCGATCAGTGAATTGTGCGCGGTCGTGTCTCCTGTACTGTGATGTGGCCGGCACTGGCACATTACAGGGGCAGACAGTGCTGACCGGCCGCATTATAGTACAGGAGACACGGCCGCGCGCAGTGCACAGTGTGCAGCCATGTGTGTTTATAAAGGCGTCATTTTTAATTAAAAGAAAAAGGTTTTGGCCCCGTGTTAGCCGGGTGAAAAATGATTGATCCCTCTCAGTGAGAGACACAAAGTTATAATCTTGTAGTTGTGATACCTTATGTAGTAAGCTCGGTTCTACTCCCTTATCTCTGTAGTAAGCTCGGTTCTGATCTCATATCTCTGTAGTAAGCTCGGTTCTGATCTCATATCTCTGTAGTAAGCTCGGTTCTACTCCCTTATCTCTGTAGTAAGCTCGGTTCTGATCTCATATCTCTGTAGTAACCTCGGTTCTGCTCCCTTATCTCTGTAGTAACCTCGGTTCTGCTCCCTTATCTCTGTAGTAAGATTGGTTCTGATCTCATATCTCTGTAGTAAGCTCGGTTCTGCTCCCTTATCTCTGTAGTAAGCTCGGTTCTGCTCCCTTATCTCTGTAGTAAGCTCGGTTCTGATCTCATATCTCTGTAGTAAGCTCGGTTCTACTCCCTTATCTCTGTAGTAAGCTCGGTTCTGATCTCATATCTCTGTAGTAAGCTCGGTTCTGCTCCCTTATCTCTGTAGTAAGCTCGGTTCTGATCTCATATCTCTGTAGTAACCTCGGTTCTGCTCCCTTATCTCTGTAGTAACCTCGGTTCTGCTCCCTTATCTCTGTAGTAAGCTCGGTTCTGCTCTCATATCTCTGTAGTAAGCTCGGTTCTGCTCTCATATCTCTGTAGTAAGCTCGGTTCTGCTCCCATATCTCTGTAGTAACCTCGGTTCTGCTCTCATATCTCTGTAGTAAGCTCGGTTCTGCTCCCATATCTCTGTAGTAACCTCGGTTCTGCTCCCATATCTCTGTAGTAACCTCGGTTCTGATCTCATATCTCTGTAGTAAGCTCGGTTCTGATCTCATATCTCTGTAGTAAGCTCGGTTCTGCTCCCATATCTCTGTAGTAAGCTCGGTTCTGCTCCCATATCTCTGTAGTAAGCTCGGTTCTGCTCCCATATCTCTGTAGTAACCTCGGTTCTGATCTCATATCTCTGTAGTAAGCTCGGTTCTGCTCCCATATCTCTGTAGTAACCTTGGTTCTGCTCCCATATCTCTGTAGTAAGCTCGGTTCTGCTCCCATATCTCTGTAGTAACCTCGGTTCTGATCTCATATCTCTGTAGTAAGCTTGGTTCTGCTCCCATATCTCTGTAGTAACCTTGGTTCTGCTCCCATATCTCTGTAGTAAGCTCGGTTCTGCTCCCATATCTCTGTAGTAAGCTCGGTTCTGTTCCCATATCTCTGTAGTAAGCTCGGTTCTGCTCCCATATCTCTGTAGTAACCTCGGTTCTGCTCCCATATCTCTGTAGTAAGCTTGGTTCTGCTCCCATATCTCTGTAGTAAGCTCGGTTCTGCTCCCATATCTCTGTAGTAAGCTCGGTTCTGCTCCCACATCTCTGTAGTAAGATCGGTTCTGCTCCCATATGTCTGGTGTGAGCTTGATTCTGTTCCCATATCTCTGTAGTAAGCTTGGTTCTGCTCTCATATCTCTGTAGTAAGCTTGGTTCTGCTCCCTTATCTTTGTAGTAAGCTCAGTTCTGTTCCCATATCTCTGTAGTAAGCTCAGTTCTGTTCCCATATCTCTGTAGTAAGCTTGGTTCTGCTCCCTTATCTCTGTAGTAAGCTTGGTTCTGCTCTCATATCTCTGTAGTAAGCTCTGTTCTGCTCCCTTATCTCTGTAGTAAGCTCAGTTCTGTTCCCATATCTCTGTAGTAAGCTTGGTTCTGCTCCCTTATCTTTGTAGTAAGCTCAGTTCTGCTCCCTTATCTCTGTAGAAAGCTTGGTTCTGCTCCCTTATCTTTGTAGTAAGCTCTGTTCTGTTCCCATATCTCTGTAGTAAGCTCGGTTCTGCTCCCATATCTCTGTAGTAAGCTCGGTTCTGCTCCCATATCTCTGTAGTAAGCTCGGTTCTGCTCCCATATCTCTGTAGTAAGCTTGGTTCTGCTCCCATATCTCTGGTGTGAGCTTGATTCTGCTCCCTTATTTCTGTAGTAAGCTCGGCTCTGTTCCCATATCTCTGTAGTAAGCTTGGTTCTGCTCCCTTATCTCTGTAGTAAGCTTCGTTCTGCTCCCTTATCTCTGTAGTAAGCTTGGTTCTGCTCCCTTACCTCTGTAGTAAGCTCGGTTCTGCTCCCTTATCTCTGTAGTAAGCTTGGTTCTGCTCCCTTATCTCTGTAGTAAGCTCGGTTCTGCTCCCTTATCTCTGTAGTAAGCTCGGTTCTGCTCCCTTATCTCTGTAGTAAGCTCGGTTCTGCTCCCTTATCTCTGTAGTAAGCTCGGTTCTGCTCCCTTATCTCTGTAGTAAGCTTGGTTCTGCTCCCTTATCTCTGTAGTAAGCTCGGTTCTGCTCCCTTATCTCTGTAGTAAGCTCGGTTCTGCTCCCTTATCTCTGTAGTAAGCTCGGTTCTGCTCCCTTATCTCTGTAGTAAGCTTGGTTCTGCTCCCTTATCTCTGTAGTAAGCTTGGTTCTGCTCCCTTATCTCTGTAGTAAGCTCGGTTCTGCTCCCTTATCTCTGTAGTAAGCTCGGTTCTGCTCCCTTATCTCTGTAGTAAGCTCGGTTCTGCTCCCTTATCTCTGTAGTAAGCTCGGTTCTGCTCCCTTATCTCTGTAGTAAGCTCGGTTCTGCTCCCTTATCTCTGGTGTGAGCTTGATTCTGCTCCCTTATTTCTGTAGTAAGCTTGGTTCTGCTCCCTTATCTCTGTAGTAAGCTCGGTTTTGTTCCCATATCTCTGTAGTAAGCTTGGTTCTGCTCCCTTATCTCTGTAGTAAGCTTCGTTCTGCTCCCTTATCTCTGTAGTAAGCTCGGTTCTGCTCCCTTATCTCTGTAGTAAGCTTGGTTCTGCTCCCTTATCTTTGTAGTAAGCTTGGTTCTGCTCCCTTATCTTTGTAGTAAGCTCGGTTCTGCTCCCTTATCTCTGTAGTAAGCTCGGTTCTGCTCCCTTATCTCTGTAGTAAGCTCGGTTCTGCTCCCTTATCTCTGTAGTAAGCTTGGTTCTGCTCCCTTATCTCTGTAGTAAGCTTGGTTCTGCTCCCTTATCTCTGTAGTAAGCTCGGTTCTGCTCCCTTATCTCTGTAGTAAGCTTGGTTCTGCTCCCTTATCTCTGTAGTAAGCTCGGTTCTGCTCCCTTATCTCTGTAGTAAGCTCGGTTCTGCTCCCTTATCTCTGTAGTAAGCTCGGTTCTGCTCCCTTATCTCTGTAGTAAGCTCGGTTCTGCTCCCTTATCTGTGTAGTAAGCTCTTTGCAGTTTCTGTATCTATGTACTCATCTTGGTTCTGTTGCAGTATCTATGTAAGCAGTAAGTGCGGTTCTGGTCCCATATACAGTATATGCACCAGTCTGTTCATAAAGCCTGTTACCTCTGTTGCTTTAATGCAGTGGCCAGAGATAAACAGACCATAGGTGGGCCGCCGCAACTTGAGGGCCACCGCCTTATGATTGCCCCCCCTGGTTAAAATGTGCCAGCCCCTGACTGTGGATATCACACAGTTTTATTAGAGGAATCCACCATCAGAACAGAGCGTGTGACATCTGTGGTTGTGGTCTCCTGTATGGCGGCCCCCCGCTCGCTGCACACAGGACGCCCCTCTGACACTTATAATAGGACATTGTGTCTTGGCCTCAGGACGTCATTCCCATACCGGACAAGATGGACACAAGTGTGAAGCTTCTCCCATAGGAATGAGCAGCATCACCGCCAGACCTTTCACATGCTAATACTCTGGCCACAGACCCCCAGGACCCGCCGGACCCCCAGACCGAGGGCAACTTCATCTCTAGGTCATAAGGAAAGGTCACACAGGCAGGTCAGAAGTGAGGGGGCAGCGGCGCTGTCAGTGTACTGCCGGCTCTTCAGGGAATAACAGCACATATAAGCAGAAAGAGGTTCTGCAGCAGCTGATGGTAGGTGGATAGATGGATGGATGGGTTATTAGATGGATTATTCTACAGGACACATTTTGGGTTGGGCTTGATGCTTCATTTTTATCTGATATAGGTTATATGAGACGCGTTTTGGCTCAGCCTTTACTTGTCCTTCATTCACATCTGATACAGGTTATTATATGAGACGCATTTCGAGTCGGTATCCACCCATGGTTTAGCTTCATTCATATATGATACAAGTTATTACAAGAGACGCGTTTCAGGTTGGTTTCCACTCTTCAGCCTCATTCACGTCTGATACGGGATATTACATAAGACGCATTTTGGGTTGATTTCCACCCTTTACCTTTATTTATACATAATACTGCTTATTACAAGACGCGTTTCAGGTTGATTTTTTTCACATCTGATACAGGTTATTATGTGAGATGCGCTTCAGGTTGGTTTCCATCCTTGGTTTATAATCATACATATCTAGTATCTAATAGTTACTATATGAGACGCATTTTGGGTTATTTTTTTTTTTTTAGCTTATTTTTCATACAAGTGGCTATTATATGAGATGCATTTTGGGTTTGGTGTAATCTTTACTTTAGCTTCCTTCTTATAGGAGAGGTTATTACATAAGACGCGTTTGGGTCGATTTCCTCCCTTGATTTACCTTCAGTAATATGATACTGGTTATTATGAGATGCATTTTGGGTTGATTTCCATCCTTGGTTTAGCTTCATTCATATATCACACTGCTTACTACAAGAAACGCGTGTCAGGTTGGTTTCCACACTTGCTTCAGCCTCATTCATATCTGATACTGGTTATTACATGAGACGCGTTTTGGGTTGATTTCCACCTTTGATTTACCTTCATTCATATATGACACTGCTTATTACAAGACACGCGTTTCAGGTTGGTTTCTTTCACACCTGATACAGGTGAATATGTGAGATGCGTTTCGGGTTAGTTTCCATCCTTACTTTACCCTTATTCATATCTAATACAGGTTACTATATGAGACGCGTTTTGGGTTGATTATTTCTGATACAAGTGGCTATTATATGAGATGCATTTTGAGGTTGGTGTAACCTTTGCTTTAGCTTCCTTCTTATGGGAAAGGTTATTACATGAGACGCATTTTGGGTCGATTGGCACCCTTGATTTACCTTCATTCACATCTGATACTGGTTATTATATGGTTTCCATCCTTGGTTTAGCTTCATTCATATATGATACAGGTTATTACAAGAGACGCGTTTCAGGTTAATTTTCACTCTTCGTGATCATTCACGTCTGATACTGCTTATTACAAGAGATGCATTTCAGGTTGGTTTCTTTCACATTTGATACAGGTTAATATGTGAGATGCGTTTTGGGTTGATTTCCATTCTTGCTTTACCCTTTTTCATATCTAATACAGGTTACTATCTGAGACGCATTTTGGGTTGTTTTTTTAGCATGATTATTTCTGATACAAGTGGCTATAATATGAAATGCATTTTGGGATTGGTGTAACCTTTGCTTTAGCTTCCTTCTTATAGGAGAGGTTATTATATGAAACGCGTTTTGGGTCGATTGCCACCCTTGATTTACCTTCATTCACATCTGATGTTGGTTACTAAATATGATGCATTTCAAGTTGGTTTCCATGCTTGGTTTAGCTGCATTCATATATGATAGAGGTTAATTTCCACTCTTACTTCAGCATCATTCACGTCTGATACTGCTTATTACAAGAGACGCGTTTCAGGTTGATTTTTTTTTCACATCTGATACAGATTATTATGTGAGATGCATTTCAGGTTGGTTTCCATCCTTGCTTTACAATCATTAATATCTAATAAAGGTTACTATATGAGATGCGTTTTGGGTTGTTTTTTTAGCATGATTATTTCTGATACAAGTGGCTATTGTATGAGATGCATTTTTGGTTTGATGTAACCTTTGCTTTAGCTTCCTTCTTATAGAAGAGGGTATTACATGTAACGCATTTTGAGTTGGTTTCCACCCTTGGTTTAGCTTCATTCATCTATGATACAGGTTATTACAAGAGACGCGTTTCAGGTTAATTTTCACTCTTCAGGATCATTCACATCTGATACTGCTTATTACAAGAGACGCGTTTCAGGTTGGTATCATTCACATCTGATAAAGGTTAATATGTGAGATGCGTTTCGGTTGGTTTCCATCCTTGCTTTACCCCCATTCATATTATTATTATTTTATTATTATTTATTATTATAGCGCCATTTATTCCATGGCGCTTTACAAGTGAAAGGGTATACGTACAACAATCATTAACAGTACATAACAGACTGGTATAGGAGGAGAGAGGACCCTGCCCGCGAGGGCTCACAGTCTACAGGGAATGGGTGATGGTACGATAGGTGAGGACAGAGCTGGTTGCGCAGTGGTCTACTGGACTGAGGGCTATTGCAGGTTGTAGGCTTGTTGGAAGAGATGGGTATTTGTTACTATATGAGACGCGTTTTGGGTTGTTTTTTTACTTTGATTATTTCGAATACACATGGCTATTATATCAGATGCATTTTGGGTTTGGTGCGACTTTTGCTTCAGCTTCCTTCTTATAGGAGAGGTTATTGCATGAGGCGCGTTTCGCAATCGTCTCGATTACTTTTTCTGCTTCATTTACATCCCATATGGGTTTTTTCTACTTATGAGTGATCCATTTTCTGATTATTCCCAAAAACGCTGCCATCACTCATCTCCCAATGGATCTGTCTTGGGAATTGGCCTGAAGGCACGAGGTTATGGGAGCCTGTGGCTGGAGCTGCAGGCAGGGCTTTCCTGGGTGCTGTACCCCGCTCTCCACACCAGGTGGCGCTGTGGAGCCTTGCAGCATAGACTGCAGTGTGCTGGCCCTCTCTCCTCCCATAGCTCCTATTACAAGCTGTGTGCCCCCTCCCCCATCATTGGCTATTCCTCCCCTCCTCCCCCTGGCTGTGTGTCTGCTGTGCCCAGTCTCCAGTCTGTCGGCCCTTCATGGAGCCCCCTGGACTCCTGCGCTCTGCCTGCTCCTCCTGACACAAAGAAGCCAGCAAGCAGCTGCCCAGCACTTCCCTGCCTGGACCCGCGCTGGAGGAGGCTGGGGAAGGAGGGAGGCTGCCCCCTGGACCTCTCGCACAGCCACCCCTGGGATTTATGGTTGCTTCTCGGCCCTCCTCAGGCACCATGCAGCCCCCTCCAAGAAAGGTGAGGAGGGAGGGGGAGATGGGGCAAATAGAGGGTGGGGGCTGCCGGGTCCCTCCCCCAGGGTGCATGCATTGTGTGTGTGCTCTGCATTCCATGTGCATTGTGTGTGTGCTGGAGCTGCAGAGCCCACAGCTGACACAGTAACAATAGAGGGGATGAAGGCTGTGTACAAACAGCAGGATTCACCCAAAGCATTGCAGATCACTGTAACCTGCGGGCTATGCACAGCACAGGTCACATCCACAGCATTGCAGGCAGATCACTGTAACCTGTGTCCTGCGGGCTATGCACAGTACAGGTCACATCCAAAGCATTGCAGGTAGATCACTGTAACGTGTCTTGCTGGCTATGCACAGTACAGGTCACATCCAAAGAATTGCAGGTAGATCACTGTAACGTGTCTTGCTGGCTATGCACAGTACAGCTCACTGTAACCTGTGTCCTGCGGGCTATGCACAGCACAGGTCACATCCAAAGTATTGCAGGCAGATCACTGTAACGTGTCTTGCTGGCTATGCACAGAACAGCTCACTGTAACCTGCGTGTCCTGCGGGCTATGCACAGTACAGGTCACATCCAAAGCATTGCAGGCACCTCTATCCTGCGGGCTATGCACAGTACAGGTCACATCCAAAGCATCGCAGGCAGCTCATTGTAACATGTCTTGCTGGCTATGCAAAGTACAGCTCACTGTAACCTGTGTGTCCTGCGGGCTATGCACAGTACAGCTCCCTGTAACCTGTGTGTCCTGCGGGCTATGCACAGTACAGCTCACTGTAACCTGTGTGTCCTGCGGGCTATGCACAGTATAGGCCCACACCTGACATTGTAGCAGCCTGAAGTTCAGCTCTGCAGCAGAGGAGCACAGTGCAGCCTGGATGCTGAGTGATGCAGAGCTGCTGGATCTCTCCATGAAGATGCTGATACATTGGAGCTGCCTGAGAATCTCCAGGATGATGATGATGATGCATAGTGATTACCTGTCTGCCTCACACTCCTCATCCTGCAATAGTCCAGAGGCTTTAATGCATGGTGACTTGATACATTGTAACTTTCTGGGTTTTGCATCATAATAATACACTGTAGCTGGCTGCAGATTTGCTGGAAGAAGATGATGATGATGATCCGGAATAACTATTTGCATCATGATATGATTTTAATGAAAAGCCCTTGTGGTTCCAAGGAATCGATATCATCATCGTGATGCAAAGAGCAGGTAGTTACTGTGCATCATCCTCATCCTCCTCATCATCATCATCATCCTCCTCTTCCTCCAGCAGTAGCCGGCTCTTCTAATGCATCCTGGTTTTCTGCTTTTCCAGGCTGCTGATCACAATGATACAATGTAACTACACAATAACTTTGATGCTGATAGTTGTTATCCTTATTTTTGATACATTGTGCCTCTCTGGCCTTCTTCCCTGTGATGATACATTGTATCCCTCCAGCTGCAGCCAGGACCCCGAGCGTCCGGCTGCTGCAGTTTCCACCTCAGATACATGACATATACTGTCACATGAATGCAGATTCTCCCAGGCTGGTCCTGGAGATATTGGCAGCTCTGTGCTCCTGTCCTGCAGGCTGGAGGTGGCTCCTGTATCTCCCAGGCTGCTCCTGCAGGCTGGAGGATGTTTCTGTGGTCCTGCAGGCTGGAGGTGGCATCTGTATCTCCCAGGCTGGGCCTGCAGCTATTGGCAGCTTTTTATGCTCTTGTCCTGCAGGCTGGAGGTGGTTGCGCGGGGCCCTGCAGGCTGGCGGCGGCTGCGCGGGGGGCCCTGCAGGCTGGCGGCGGCTGCGCGGGGGGCCCTGCAGGCTGGCGGCGGCTGCGCGGGGGGCCCTGCAGGCTGGCGCCGGCTGCGGTGCACAGTTGTTCTGCAGGGTGTCTGATTCTGGAGAGTTGCTGCAGTTTCCCCTTGATGCGCTGTGCTGGTCACATACAGGGATTATAATCTGCTGCTTCTTCCCATGTCTTGATCTCTTCAGTCATCAGTCTCCACATTGTAACGTGAATTAATCTGGCTGTGACCTGCAGAGTGTACACACAGGGATTATAGGACGCTTCCGCTCTATGGAGTGATGGGGCCTGCAGGATGCAGCAGTTTTCACCTACGCTGCGGAGGATCCCATCCTGGGCCCGCGGAGGATCCCATCCTGGGCCCGCGGAGGATCCCATCCTGGGCCCGTGGAGGATCATAATAATAATTTTCATAGTTTCATAGTTTTTAAGGTTGAAGGGAGACTCTAAGTCCATCTAGTTCACCCCGTAGCCTAACATGTTGATCCAGAGGAAGGCAAAAAAACCCCAATGTGGCAAACAAGCTCCAATGGGGAAACAAATGTCCTTCCTTCGTCCACATCCGGCAATCAGACTAGTTCCCTGGATCAATACCCTGTCATAAAATCTAATATACATAACTGGTAATATTACATTTTTCAGGAAAGGCATCCAGGGTCTGCTTAAATGTTAGTAGTTAACAGAGAGAGGTAGAAAACGGGTTCCTCAAAGCCGCGCCAATGATCACCAGCCAAGCTGGCTGATGATCATTGGCGCGTCTTTGAAGAACCCATTTTCTACCTCTCTCTGTTATCTGCCGCTTTGCTCCCCCATCCTATACCCCTACATACGAGGGTAAGACCCTATTGCGCTTTGTTTTTCCACAGCTTCTTCTATTAAATGTTAGTAGTGAATCACTCATTACAACATCATGCGGCAGAGAGTTCCACAGTCTCACTGCTCGTACAGTAAAGAATCCTCGTCTGTGATTATGATTAAACCTTCTTTCCTCCAGACGTAGCGGATGCCCCCGTGTTCCAGTCGCAGGCCTAGGTGTAAAAAGATCTTTGGAAAGGTCTCTGTACTGTCCCCTCATATATTTATACATTGTGATTAGATCCCCCCTAAGCCTTCGTTTTTCCAAACTAAATAACCCCAAGTTTAATAACCTGTCTTGGTATTGCAGCCCACCCATTCCTCTAATAATCTTGGTCGCTCTTCTATCTACCTGTAAGATTATGCTATTTATAACCTTCTATACTTTTGCTATCAAGAAAAGCCTCCATTCCTCTCTTAAATTCATTCAGTGAGTGGCCATCACCACTTCCTCAGGAAGAGAGTTCCAGAGCCTCACTGCTCTTACCGTGAAGAACCCTCTTCTATGCTGATGTAGGAAGTTTCTTTCCTCCAATCGAAGAGAATGCCCCCTTGTTCTTGTCATAGTCCTTGGTACAAACAGATCATGGGAGAGATCTCTATATGGCCCTCTGATATATTTGTACATATTTATTAGGTCTCCCCTAAGTCTTCTCTTTTCTAAATAAATTTTATTCATTTATATAGCGCTATTAATTCCACCGCGCTTTACATACATTAGCAACACTGTCCCCATTGGGGCTCACAATCTAGAGTCCCTATCTGTATGTCTTTGGAGTGTGGGAGGAAACCGGAGAACCCGGAGGAAACCCACGCAAACACGGGGAGAACATACAAACTCCTTGCAGATGGTGTCCTTGGTGGGATTTGAACCCAGGACCCCAGCGCTGCAAGATTGCAGTGCTAACCACTGAGCCACCACAAGATTGCAGTGCTAACCACTGAGCCACCACAAGATTGCAGTGCTAACCACTGAGCCACCACAAGATTGCAGTGCTAACCACTGAGCCACCACAAGACGGCAGTGCTAACCACTGAGCCACCGTGCCGCCCTCCCATGCTGGGCCCGCGGAGGATCCCATGCTGGGCCCGCGGAGGATCCCATGCTGGGCCCGCGGAGGATCCCATGCTGGGCCTGCAGATGTTTATGGCTTTCATGTCTCGCTGCCAAGAATAAACCCAGGGTCCCCCAGCTGTTACACGGCTGCACCCACATCCCCTCCATACTGCTGAACCTCATGGTGACTGAACGCCTGTAGAGGCGCAGGTCTGGACCCCCATGGTCGGGGGGGGGGGGGGGCGCAGCAGAGGCTGCAGGGTCTCGGGTGCTGCAAGTTTCAGTTCTGACATTTGGGAAGATTTATCAATATCCTAAGATGCATGAATTCATGAGCGGCCAAAGTGCCCGGCTGCTGGAAATGTGACCTATCTGAAGGGACATTTTTGGGCCCCTAAGGCTCCAGGGCCCGGAGCGATTGCCCCCCAGCACCTATATTACACCCCCTATATTACAACTATACCTCATCCACAGCCTTTCTGGGTATTCGGGCTCTCAGGCTTTGTGCACACGGAGTCTTTTCTGCTGCATTTTTGGAGCAGAAATTCCAAATTCATGCAAAGTTTTTCCTTTTTGTAGCGGATGCAGCGTCTGCTCCAGAAACTGCGTGCGGAGAACCTAATAATTAGCAATTCTTTTGTTAAGTCCCTTTTTTTTTTTATATATCTTTTGGTGGCTTTCGGCACTGTTTTGCAGCAAAGTCTTTAATGCAAGTTATTTTACACAAATGCTCTTTATTTGATTTATATTTCTTTTACCTTTTTGTTCGTTTTTAAGGGCAAAAAAGTCAAATGATCTGTAAAAATGTAACACGAGATTCTAAACGTTTGGGAAAATTTTTTCTGGCATATGAAAAAATTCAGTCCAGGAGCGACTGAAGAACATGTGCTCAAGAACGGAGCGTCACAAATAATGAATCGGCCGCAAACATCTGGAGGACAAAAAGGGCGGCCACGAAAATAGGGGAAAAAAGAGTTAAAAATAGATGCAACTTTAAAGAAGAATTAGGTACAAGACGTAAAATAGTGCAATACTAGACAAAGAAAAGGGCATTAATGCCTCAGAGATTGGAACCGACCAATCAGCGGCCGCCCCGGTGTGAGGATGTCGCCCGGCCTGTGCTGAGTGATACGTTGTAACAGTCTGGAATATGGCGGAATGTTGCGGCTTCCTCAGTGTCCGGGCTATGTTCAGCACTGGAGGGCGAGCGCAGGTCTGTACTTCTCCCTATAGGTGACTGGGATTACCTGTAGGCGGCACGTGTAGCAGAGCAGTGTCTGCCGGGATCATTCTCAGCTCTGCTACATCTGGAATTTGGAACTTGATACATTTTGATAATCTGGTCCACACTTCAGTGTATAACGGTTCAGGGATCGTCGTGTCCTACTAAAAAAATCACAATGTATATTTTTCTGCCAGATGTCTGAGCCCGGGGTGGGGGGTGCAGGATCTTCCCATGCAGTCTTTGGCCCAACCTGCCCATTAAAGGGGTTTACTGATAGGTAGCAGTGCAATCCTTTAAAGGGATGTTCTAGTTGAAGTTTATTGGTTAGGCAATATAACCTCTAGATTGGTGTGGGGCTAACCGCTGGAATGAATGGGGCAACTTTTATTCTGCTAGAATAGAGCTTGGTTGCTGATGCTTGGTTTTTCCCTCTTCTCCCTTCTCCAGGGTCCGGTTTTTCCTCCTTCCTCGGGGGCTGGTTTTTCCCTTTTTCCCCCTTCCTCGGGGGCTGGTTTTTCCCTTTTTCCCCCTTCCTCGGGGGCTGGTTTTTCCCTTGTTCCCCTTTCTTCGAGGGCCGGTTTTTCCCTCTTTCCTGGGGGCCGGCTTTTCCCCTGGTTGCTGATGATCGGTTGTTCTCCGGGGGCCGGTTTTTCCCTTTTCTGTTCTCCGGGGGCTGGTTTTCCCCCTCTTCCCCTTTTCCCCTTTTCCGGGGGCTGGTTTTCCCCCTCTTCCCCTTTTCCGGGGGCTGGTTTTCCCCCTCTTCCCCTTTTCCGGGGGCTGGTTTTCCCCCTCTTCCCCTTTTCCGGGGGCTGGCTTTCCCCCTCTTCCCCTTCTCCGGGGGCTGGCTTTTCCCCCAGTTGCTGATGCTCTGTTGTTCTCCGGGGACCGTTTTTTCCCTTTTCTGTTCTCCGGGGACCGTTTTATCCCCTTTCTGTTCTCCGGGGACCGTTTTTTCCCTTTTCTGTTCTCCGGGGACCGTTTTTTCCCTTTTCTGTTCTCCGGGGACCGTTTTTTCCCTTTTCTGTTCTCCGGGGACCGTTTTTTCCCTTTTCTGTTCTCCGGGGACCGTTTTTTCCCTTTTCTGTTCTCCGGGGACCGTTTTTTCCCTTTTCTGTTCTCCGGGGACCGTTTTTTCCCTTTTCTGTTCTCCGGGGACCGTTTTTTCCCTTTTCTGTTCTCCGGGGACCGGTTTTTCCCTTTTCTGTTCTCCGGGGACCGGTTTTTCCCTTTTCTGTTCTCCGGGGACCGGTTTTTCCCCTCTTCCCCCTTCTCCGGGTGCTGGCTTTTCCCCCTGGTTGCTGATGATCGTTTGTTCTCTGGGGGCCGGTTTTTCCCTCTTCTGTTCTCCGGGGACTGGCTCTCCCCTTTTCCGTTTCCCGGGGGGGCAGGTTTATTCCTTGCTGTGCTGGATTCTGCTTTCTCCCACAGCCACCATTGGGTATTTTATTCTGCTAGAATGGAGCGTGGTTGCTGATGCTTGATTGTTCGGGCCGGGTTTCCCCACTTTCCATTACTCGCGGGCCGGGTTCCCCCCCCCCTCCCCCCCTTTCGTTCCTCGCGGGTTGTCTTCTGTTGCTGTGCTGTATTCTGCTTTTTCCCGCGGCCACCATTGGGTGTGAGTGGAGCGGTGGTCAGACATGTTCACTGTCGTTCCATTTTATTTGGAATACAGGTTGCCCCCGTGGGGGTCCCTGAAATCAGACTCCACCAATCTAGAGGTTATTACTGATCCTGTGTATGGGGGATACATTTCCCACCAGAGTCCCCCTTTATTTATTCCTCTAGGTACAATGTTTTCCATCATTAATGTGTGGAGGCTTCTCACAGACTTTTTGCATTTTTATTTTCTGTACATTTTCAAGATCTCTGCTTGATGTCAGTGAATAACTTTGCGTCGTGAGGCTGAAAACCTGTTAGGGCTGATAATTCTCACAGCTGAAGCTTTGTTACACTTGTATCAGTCTGGAGCTGGAAGCAGCCCCCGTCCAGGGTCACACATACGTAGGGTCCTACATGGGTCCGAGCAACTGGATTCCCACTGATAGGACATTTATAGTAGATCCTATGAATATGCCATACATACGCCGGTGCCCATGGTGCACTGCGGTGGGCACAAAGGAATATATATATATATAATTGCCTTATTCTGTCTGTCTGTCTGTCTTGCTCCAAAATTGTGTCCTTACGGAGACAAGCAGCGGATTGGCCGCTCGCCTCGGCTCTGCCCCCCCCGCACGGATTGGCCTCTCGGAGGATCACATGGCCGGAAGCATGTGGTATCTCCGGATGTTGTGATTGTGTGAGCGCGTATGTGCGATATCGTCAGTGTGTGTGTGTGATCGGATGTGTGTGTGTGTGTATATATATTTATGTGTATGTGTATAATATATATATATATATATAATATATATTATACATATACACATAAATATATATATATACACACACACACACACACACACACACATATTTATGTATATGTGTATATGTATAATGTGTGTGTGTGTGTGTGTGTGTGTGTATATATATATATATATATATATATATATATATATATATATATATATATATATATATATATATATATATATATATATATATATATATATATATATATATAATAATAATATACACATATATATACATTATACATACACACATATATATATATATATATATATATATATATATATATATATATATATATATATATATATATACTGTATAAATATAGGCGTTATGTGTTCAGGTAAGTAGTCTGGTGTCTATGGGGTTAAGCATGTGGCCTCCTATCTGGTCCTCAGCTCTCCGCCCCGGGCAGGTAGGGGCTATTCCTGGCTTTTGCAGTGGAGCTGTGTGTATAGGACGATAATGGAGGGTGTGAGTGTATTCACTGGCATTACCTGCGGAGCAGCGCTCCCAGCAAGGACACACCTGCAGCAGGTCTTGTGACTAGTGGGAGTGAGACCACTGTGATGGGACCCTCAGGGCCCGATTCATCATTTCCAGGGGTTTTTGTCACTTTTTTTCATTTTATTTTTTTTTTGTTTTTTTTTCCCCCACATTCTTCCCATTGTTGCTCGCTGAAATTCTTCCCATTGTTGCTCGCTGCTCATGAACTTTGTGCAAAATAAAAAATGCTCTTGAGGTTTTTTGAGCCTTTTTGTCCCCAAAATTCACAAGATCTGCTAAAACAGCAAAAGTCTGAAAAGGCGCAATTGATGATTAAACTGCGAAAATTTGGAATCTCCGATCCTCGTCCACAAAGAACAGGAATTAAAGAGAACTTAGAAAAGGCACAAATGAGGTGTAAATAGTAAAAAAGCGGAAAAATACCAAAAAACTAGACAAAAACAAAATGCAATCATGAGTCCAGCCTTCTTACTGCTGAGCATTTGTTACATTGTATCCGGTCCAGACAGACGATTCCAGACTGATCCATTTTACCTGCACTGATACACTGTGACGAGCGATGAGGACCGGGCCACAGAGGATCGCTCGGACCGGATGCAGTTGTTGTGGCCGCTCATCCCTGGCGGTGCGGAGGTTTTTCCAGGATGTTTCTGTGATAATTGCAGCGAGCTCTACCTGTTGTTTCCGGAGAGATATTTCCAGCAGCCGTGTCCCTGGTTACACTGCGCGGCCGTATGAGAGCCACGCTCACCTGCCACGTAGGAAGGGTGCACATATAGAGAGTCTGTGCGGGAAACACAGACAACATTGTGCGCATTGATGCACCAAGTGCTGCTCCATCTGTACAAATCTATATATATATTTCCTTCACAAACACTGCGAATGCCGGGAGCTTCATGGCTGAGCAGCTGCAGCATCCGTACATCACAGAGCTCAATGCCGAGCCGTACATCTCCAAGCACAATGCCGAGCCGTACATCACCAAGCACAATGCTGAGCCATACATCACCAAGCACAATGCTGAGCCGTACATCACCAAGCACAATGCTGAGCCATACATCACCATGCACAATGCCGAGCCGTACATCACCAAGCACAATGCCGAGCCGTGCATCACCAAGCACAATGCCGAGCCGTGCATCACCAAGCACAATGCCGAGCCGTACATCACCAAGCACAATGCCGAGCCGTACATCACCAAGCACAATGCCGAGCCGTAGATCACCAAGCACAATGCCGAGCCGTACATCACCAAGCACAATGCCGAGCCATACCTCACCAATCACAATGCTGAGCCATACATCACCAAGCACAATGCCGAGCCGTACATCACCAAGCACAATGCTGAGCCGTATATCACCAAGCACAATGCCGAGCCATACATCACCAAGCACAATGCTGAGCCATACATCACCAAGCACAATGCCGAGCCGTACATCACCAAGCACAATGCCGAGCCGTACATCACCAAGCACAATGCTGAGCCGTACATCACCAAGCACAATGCTGAGCCGTATATCACCAAGCACAATGCCGAGCCATACATCACCAAGCACAATGCTGAGCCATACATCACCAAGCACAATGCCGAGCCGTACATCACCAAGCACAATGCCGAGCCGTACATCACCAAGCACAATGCTGAGCCGTACATCACCAAGCACAATGCCGAGCCGTACATCACCAAGCACAATGCCGAGCCGTACATCACCAAGCACAATGCCGAGCCGTATATCACTAAGCACAATGCCGAGCCGTACATCTCCAAGCACAATGCCGAGCCGTACATCTCCAAGCACAATGCCGAGCCGTACATCACCAAGCACAATGCCGAGCCGTACATCACCAAGCACAATGCCGAGCCGTACATCACCAAGCACAATGCCGAGCCGTACATCACCAAGCACAATGCCGAGCCGTGCATCACCAAGCACAATGCCGAGCCGTGCATCACCAAGCACAATGCCGAGCCGTACATCACCAAGCACAATGCCGAGCCGTACATCACCAAGCACAATGCCGAGCCGTAGATCACCAAGCACAATGCTGAGCCGTACATCACCAAGCACAATGCTGAGCCATACATCACCAAGCACAATGCTGAGCCATACATCACCAAGCACAATGCTGAGCCGTACATCACCAAGCACAATGCCGAGCCGTACATCACCAAGCACAATGCCGAGCCATACCTCACCAATCACAATGCTGAGCCATACATCACCAAGCACAATGCCGAGCCGTACATCACCAAGCACAATGCCGAGCCGTACATCACCAAGCACAATGCCGAGCCGTACATCACCAAGCATAATGCCGAGCCGTACATCACCAAGCACAATGCCGAGCCGTACATCACCAAGCACAATGCTGAGTGTCAGATGGAGGGGTATAAAGCCGCCACCAACTGAGGAGGTTGATGCTCTGGGCTATTATCAGGGGTTGACCTCAGCCTCTTGGCTCCAGTGATGGGAAATTTTAAAAGTCACCTCTGAGACTTGTCCGCGGGGCTCGGCGGCCCGTCGCCTTGTCCGCGGGGCTCGGCGGCCCGTCGCCTTGTCCGCGGGGCTCGGCGGCCCGTCGCCTTGTCCGCGGGGCTCGGCGGCCCGTCGCCTTGTCCGCGGGGCTCGGCGGCCCGTCGCCTTGTCCGCGGGGCTCGGCGGCCCGTCCCTGTACAATGACAATATCCAGTATCCGCAGGGAGCTCGTATCTTCTCCCCGTGGTTCCTGACGTCGGCTCCTTTTGAGTTGTGAAACTTTTTTATGATTTGGGGAACCTTTACACGACAATTGTTCTTGGAAGATTTTGGAAACTTTTTTGATTTCCGAACAGAAGAATCAATTGTCTGCTTGTTCTTATTTCTAACTTCTCCAATCTGAGAAGCCAATGGGGGGGGTGAGGTCTGTCCTTAAATAAAGGTGGTGCAGCCCCTCCACTTCTCATAGTCCGAGCATTGTGGAGATGTTGGTGTCTTGGATGTGGCTGTCGGCTGTAGAGGACGTTGGTTGTGAGGAGGTGGGTTTTTTAATCCTTACAGAATTTGGGGGACGGGGGGGGGGCGTTAAGGTTTCTTGCTTGCAGGGACCCCCTCTTTTTTCTTAGTGGATTGTACTAGATACGTCTGTAGCCGGGTCAGCAAAATGTTACAGGACGCCATCTCCCAGCATCTCTGAGCATCTTATTATTCCTTGTGTATCCTTATTTCATACCTGCAGATCCTTGGTGTCTCACATATGGTTACAATGTGAAGAGGTAAAGTACAGAGATAAGGAAGAAGCCAAGTGTCTATATCTGTTTTTACACTGGTGCTAAATGGCAGGTTACATGGACGGGTATTAAACGGCTTCTCACATCAGAACCATCTGCTTTATTTGGCTCAATAATGAAATACTCCGTAAACAGTGTAGAATATCTACCTCTCCTGAGTTACCTCCTGTATTATACTCCAGAGCTGCACTCACTATTCTGCTGGTGCAATCACTGTGTACATACATTACATTACTGATCCTGAGTTACCTCCTGTATTATACTCCAGAGCTGCACTCACTATTCTGCTGGTGCAGTCACTGTGTACATACATTACATTACTGATCCTGAGTTACCTCCTGTATTATACTCCAGAGCTGCACTCACTATTCTGCTGGTGCAGTCACTGTGTACATACATTACATTACTGATCCTGGGTTACCTCCTGTATTATACTCCAGAGCTGCACTCACTATTCTGCTGGTGCAGTCACTGTGTACATACATTACATTACTGATCCTGAGTTACATTCTGTATTATACTCCAGAGCTGCACTCACTATTCTGCTGGTGCAGTCACTGTGTACATACATTACATTACTGATCCTGAGTTACCTCCTGTATTATACTCCAGAGCTGCACTCACTATTCTGCTGGTGCAGTCACTGTGTACATACATTACATTACTGATCCTGAGTTACATCCTATATTATACTCCAGAGCTGCACTCACTATTCTGCTGGTGCAATCTGTGTACATACATTACATTACTGATCCTGAGTTACCTCCTGTATTATACCCCAGAGCTGTACTCACTATTCTGCTGGTGCAGTCACTGTGTACATACATTACATTACTGATCCTGAGTTACATTCTGTATTATACTCCAGAGCTGCACTCACTATTCTGCTGGTGCAGTCACTGTGTACATACATTACATTACTGATCCTGAGTTACCTCCTGTATTATACTCCAGAGCTGCACTCTCTATTCTGCTGGTGCAGTCACTGTGTACATACATTACATTACTGATCCTGAGTTACCTCCTGTATTATACTCCAGAGCTGCACTCACTATTCTGCTGGTGCAGTCACTGTGTACATACATTACATTACTGATCCTGGGTTACCTCCTGTATTATACTCCAGAGCTGCACTCACTATTCTGCTGGTGCAGTCACTGTGTACATACATTACATTACTGATCCTGAGTTACCTCCTGTATTACACTCCAGAGCTGCACTCACTATTCTGCTGGTGCAGTCACTGTGTACATACATTACATTACTGATCCTGGGTTACATTCTCTATTATACTCCAGAGCTGTACTCACTATTCTGCTGGTGCAGTCACTGTGTACATACATTACATTACTGATCCTGAGTTACCTGCTGTATTATACTCCAGAGCTGCACTCACTATTCTGCTGGTGCAGTCACTGTGTACATACATTACATTACTGATCCTGAGTTACATCCTATATTATACTCCAGAGCTGCACTCACTATTCTGCTGGTGCAGTCACTGTGTACATACATTACATTACTGATCCTGGGTTACCTCCTACTCCAGAGCTGCACTCACTATTCTGCTGGTGCAGTCACTGTGTACATACATTACTGATCCTGGGTTACCTCCTGTATTATACCCCACAGCTGCACTCACTATTCTGCTGGTGCAGTCACTGTGTACATACATTACTGATCCTGTGTTCCACCTCATGTCTCCTGTGGGGGCGCTGTGGGAAAAAATTTCACTTGCTCTTAGGTTCCTCTGCATTCTAGCTAATTCTGGGGGTCTCTTATGACAGTTTGTGAGCGGGGACCACCCAAAGTTGTTGTAAACCTTGGACAGTCCCTGAGAGCATCGTGGCTGTTTGTTGACGGCTTCCAAGTGCAGGATGTGAGTGCAGCTCTGGCTGTGACTGGAGTGTAAGGAGCGGGTCCATGGGCTGAGATATGGCGCCTTGTTACGCTGTATCCGTGCATTATTATCACGTCTCCCGGTTGCAGTTTCCTCCGTCCTCTTTCATGCTTTATTGCGGTACGTTTTGCCGTTACATCAGGTCTGTCCCCGGCAGATCGCGGATGAGTTTCGTTTCTCGGGGCTGAGTCGTGACTTTCCATTTCCCACCTGCTCCTCTGGTTGTGACTGATAGCGGCGCCTCCTTCCGCTCTGTGCAGGTAACGCCGAGGTCGGAGGACGTCTATAGCTGCGGGGAGTATGGAAAATGCTCTTCACCTACATGGACGAGGTGTCACCATGAGTGCAGCTCTGGATGCGGCTGGAGCATGTCACCACGAGTGCAGCTCTGGATGCGACTGGAGCATGTCACCACGAGTGCAGCTCTGGATGCGACTGGAGCATGTCACCACGAGTGCAGCTCTGGATGCGGCTGAAGCATGTCACCACGAGTGCAGCTCTGGATGCGACTGGAGCATGTCACCACGAGTGCAGCTCTGGATGCGGCTGGAGCATGTCACCACGAGTGCAGCTCTGGATGCGACTGGAGCATGTCACCACGAGTGCAGCTCTGGATGCAGCTGGAGCATGTCACCACGAGTGCAGCTCTGGATGCGGCTGGAGCATGTCACCACGAGTGCAGCTCTGGATGTGACTGGAGTATTTACCCCCTACTACAAAGCAGCGCTGGCGTTCAGGTGACGGCTGCACAGTCAGAGGCATTTTTTTTCCCTCACCCTATAGTTGATTTTACTTTAAAAATATTTGTGCAATTTTGAGAACATCAAACGCCCCAAAATCTCACCCCAATTATCAAACTAGTTATCAAAGTTGTACAGTTGGTTTATCAGCTACTCTACTACCATTCAGGAGATAGTGGGCACAGGAGGGGGTTAGTCGCAGGAGGTTGAGGGGGGGGGGGGTTAGTCGCAGGAGGGTGAGGGGGGTTAGTCGCGTGAGGGGGGGGTTAGTCGCGTGAGGGGGGGGGGTGTTAGTCGCGTGAGGGGGGGGGGTTTAGTCGCGTGAGGGGGGGGGTTTAGTCGCGTGAGGGTGATGGGGGGGGTTAGTTGCAGGAGGGTGATGGGGGGGTTAGTTGCAGGGGGGTGAGGGGGGTGGGTTAGTTGCAGGAGGGTGGGGGGGGTTAGTTGCAGGAGGGTGAGGGGGGGTTAGTTGCAGGAGGGTGGGGGGGTTAGTTGCAGGAGGGTGGGGGGGGTTAGTTGCAGGAGGGTGAGGGGGGGGTTAGTCGCAGGAGGGTGGGGGGGGTTAGTCGCAGGAGGGTAAGGGGGGGGTTAGTTGCAGGAGGGTGAGGGGGGGGTTAGTCGCAGGAGGGTGGGGGGGTTAGTCGCAGGAGGGTGGGGGGGGTTAGTCGCAGGAGGGTAAGGGGGGGGGGTTAGTCGCAGGAGGGTAAGGGGGGTGGGGTTAGTTGCAGGAGGGTGAGGGGGGGGTTAGTTGCAGGAGGGTGAGGGGGGGTTAGTTGCAGGAGGGTGGGGGGGTTAGTTGCAGGAGGGTGAGGGGGGGGTTAGTTGCAGGAGGGTGAGGGGGGGGTTAGTTGCAGGAGGGTGAGGGGGGGGGTTAGTTGCAGGAGGGTGAGGGGGGGGTTAGTTGCAGGAGGGTGAGGGGGGGGTTAGTTGCAGGAGGGTGAGGGGGGGGTTAGTTGCAGGAGGGTGAGAGGGGGGGTTAGTTGCAGGAGTGAGGGGGGGGGTTAGTTGCAGGAGGGTGAGGGGGGTTAGTCGCAGGAGGGTGAGGGGGGGGATTAGTCGCTGGAGGGTGAGGGGGGGTGGGTTAGTTGCAGGAGGATGAGGGGGGGGTTAGTTGCAGGAGGGTGAGGGGGGGGTGGGTTAGTCGCAGGAGGGTGAGGGGGTGGGGGGTTAGTCGCATGAGGGTAAAGGGGGGGATTAGTTGCCGGAGGGGGGGTTGGTTAGTCGCAGGAGGGTGAGGGGGGGTGGGTTAGTTGCAGGAGGGTGAGGGGGGGATTAGTCGCAGGAGGGTGAGGGGGGGTAGTAGGACCGGTTAATCACAGGAGGGAGAGGTAGGTAGTCACAGGAGATGGATGGGGAGAGGATAATCGCAGAAGGCGGTAATCACAAAAGGTGGAGGACCTAATCGCAGTAGGGTTTACCACAGCAGTGGTGGATTTACACATCGGGGTGTAATCACAGGAGGGGGTGTTGCAGGGGGTAAGCAGCGCAGCCCTCATTTTATTTCCTACCTGGAGAATAGGAGATGCAGCTTTGAATGGGACATTTCCAATCATTTTCAGTTTTGGACATTTTCTGTCTTCTGCAGCAGACTCCTAATTACCAACTTTCCCCTTTATCACCTGTAGCGTTTACAAATGCCAATTATTAAACTTGACAAAGAATTTTGCCGGAATCATCATTTGCGTATTTTTTATTTATTTATTTTTAAGTCCATTTTCCTTTTTTTTACTTCTGGTTTAAGTTGCAGTTTTTTAATGAACACCAAATACTTGAAAATTGTTCCAAATTCATGAATTTCGTGCACCAAGTAAAAAATGGCCATTTTTATTGTCAAATGTCTTTTTGTAAACAGCTGCACATTTGGCAAAAATTGCACCAAAATTCCGGCGTACTAGAAGATACATCGGGGATGACTGGAGCGGAATTCTGCAACTTTTTAAAAACATCGCAATTGTAGAATCAGGTGAAAAATCCCAAATCACTAAATTCCGCACACAAAGCAGAAAAAAAAGTGTGAGCAATTTATAAAATGGAGTAAAAAAGAGCAAACCGAGTAACAAAGTGCGAGTGATGCATTTCTGTGGGTGATCCTCGCTGTGGTGGTGACCTTCCCTGCGCACGCTGATGTCCTCGCTGCCCTTTGATCCACCTGCGTGGTCTGACGACATTTTGGGTGAGGTGCATCGATGACGTTTCCCGTTTCTGTGAAGCCAGGAGTAGATTAGCCGTGTGCTTGATGTGGCCGATAAGCGGCATTAGGAGGGGATTTAACCTTCCCTTTTACCACCTTTTTGAATTAAACTAAATATTCCAGGTGCAAAAAAAAATCACAAATTGCGTTTTCCGCTGCAGCACATTATCTTCATGCTTGCTGTTCAGTCTCCATGTTAAAAAGGGTAGTGCAGGATTAGGGAATTGTTGCTGCTTTTTTTTAAAAAAAAAACAAATAGCGCCCCCCTGTGTCTGTGAGTTGTCGGGTATTGCTGCTTCGCTCCAGTAAATGAAGTTGAGCTTCAATAGTTTTCTAGTATGGGTTGTATTCATTGACTGACTCTTGACTTTGAATATCTTTGATGCTGCTGGAGAATAGATAGGCAGGACAACACAGTGGACTGAAAGCTCTGAGTATCTGTGGTGCTGCTGGAGAATAGGTAGGCAGGACAACATAGTACAATGAAGGCTCTGAATATCTGTGGTATTGCTGCCAAATATTCAGAGCCTTCAGATCACTATGGTGTCCTGCCTATCTATTCTCAAGCAGCACCACAGATATTCAGAGCCTTCACCTCACTATGGTGTCCTTCCTATCTATGTGGTACTGCTGGAGAATAGATAGGCAGGACACCATTGTGACCTGAAGGTTCTGAATATCTGTGGCGCTGCTGGAGAATAGATAGGCAGGACACCATAGTAAAATGAAGGCTCTGAATATCTGTGGTACTGCTGCCAAATATTCAGAGCCTTCAGATCACTATGGTGTCCTGCCTATCTATTCTCAAGCAGCACCACAGATATTCAGAGCCTTCACCTCACTATGGTGTCCTTCCTATCTATGTGGTACTGCTGGAGAATAGATAGGCAGGACACCATTGTGACCTGAAGGATCTGAATATCTGTGGCGCTGCTGGAGAATAGATAGGCAGGACACCATAGTAAAATGAAACCTCTGAATATCTGTGGTGCTACTGAAGAATAGGTAGGCAGGACAACATAATGAAACGAAGGCTCTGAATATCTGTGGTACTGCTGCCAAATATTCAGAGCCTTCAGATCACTATGGTGTCCTGCCTATCTATGTGGTACTGCTGGAGAATAGATAGGCAGGACACCATTGTGACCTGAAGGTCCTGAATATCTGTGGCGCAGCTGGAGAATAGATAGGCAGGACACCATAGTAAAATGAAACCTCTGAATATCTGTGGTGCTGCTGGAGAATAGATAGGTAGGACAACATAGTGAAATGAAGGCTCTGAATATCTGTGATACTGCTGCCAAATAAATATTCAGAGCCTTGAGTTCACTGTGGTGTCCTGCCTATCTATTCTCCGGCAGCACTAAAGATATTCAGTGGCTTCAGATCACTATGGTGTCCTGCCTATCTATTCTCAAGCAGCACCATAGATATTCAGAGCCTTCATCTCACTATGGTGTCCTTCCTATCTATGTGGTACTGTTGGAGAATAGACAGGGCAGCATAGGGGACTGAAGGCTCTGAATATCTGTAGTGCTGCTGGAGAATAGATAGGCAGGACACCATAGTGAACTGAAGACACTGAATATGCTATATGTGGTGCAGCTGGAGAATAGATATTCAGGGCACCATAGTAAACTGAAGGCTCTAAATATCTGTGGTGCTGCTGGAGAATAGATAGGCAGGACACCATAGTGAACTGAAGGCTGTGAATATCTGCGCTGCTGCTGGAAACTAGATAGACAGAACACCACAGTGAACTGAAGGTGCTGAATATTTATTTGTCAGCAGTACCACAGATATTGAGAGCCTTCAGTCCACTATGCTGCCCTGGCTATCTATTCTCCAGCAGCACCACATGGATAGTCAGGGCACCATAGTGACCTGAAGGCTCTGAATATCTGTGGTGCTGCTGGAGTATAGATAGGCAGGACACCATTGTGCAATGAAGGCTCTGAATATTTGTCAGTAGTACCATAGATATTCAGAGCCTTCAGTCCATTATGCTGTCCTGGCTATCTATTCTCCAGCAGTAATACATAGAGAGGACACTATAGTGGACTGAAGGCTCTGAATATCTGTGGTACTGCTGGAGACTAGATAGACAGGTGGATGCAACAATGGGCTGATTGTCATCAGGACCTTCATCCTCTTTGAACTAGAGTGCGAGATCATAATGTCTGATTGGCACTATTGTCTTTTGAATACTTCTGTTGTACTGCAGGATTAAGATAGGCAGGTTGCTTAAACTAAATGTTATCAAACAGTTTTTCTCCATATGGTATTAACGTGTATAATGACTGATTAGTAGCAGCTGCCAGCTACATGGACAGGTTGGCACACTCTGAAAGGACAATTCTGATAAGGGTGCGAGGTCATAATGACATGTCTGGCAATGATTACCTCTCATATTGCAGGAGACTAGATAGACAGGGTGATTAAACTGGCTTGAACTTCATCAGGATGGTCTCCGCACTATGAAGACTGAATGTCCCCACAAGCTGTAAATGCTTTTGTTGTACTGTCAGGAACTGGATAGTCCACCTTTCTCTCTCCTGTGTACAAGGTTATAGTGTACTGCTGGAGACAAGATGGGCAGGTGGATACAATTATAGGTGGAATATTCATAATATGCTATATTGTGACATAAAATGTTTTGTAATAGCCTGTGGTGTTGTAATGTCTTTTGACACCGAATGCCTATGTTGTACAGCAGGGGAATAGATAGGCAGGTTTATACAATCAAAAAATAGTAAAAGATCAAACAAGTACAACGCAGATGTCATGGGCAGAAATATAGAGGTAAATTCATAGAGAACAACAAGCCAATAAAATCTGGTCTCATTAAATGCACACAGCTGAGTAATAATAGTATAATTAAGCATAAAATATCCAAATACAATACAAAGAACAATGTAGCGAATTGCACAATATCAAATAGTTTAGTGGCCGCGCCCCGATGTGAGTTTCGTTTTATGCTTTGTCAAGGGAATACAAAGAGGAAAGCAAAACGTGTGTCGGGGCCAGAAATTTAGAGGTTGGGTGACTATTTTTTTTATATTGTTTAATTCGTCATATTGTCCTGTTTTCTACAGTTGGAAGTTATTAGCTTCATTATTCTATTATTATTCATCTGTGTGCATTTAATTAACACTGTAGACAGGATTTTATTGGCTTATTGTTATTCATTGACTGTAATATTCACTATGAGTGTACCTCTGTATTCCTGCTCATAACATCTGGGATAGATTTATTTGATTTTTCACTTATTCTTATTTATTTATTTTTTTAAGCTTCTAATAATAAACATTTGGATTTTAATCCAACAAACAAGAATGCGGTTCTGCACTACCTTGCTGAGCTCTTTGCGGTGCCAGGAAGGAGTGAGCTGGTCGGTTCCTTCCGTTGTATGGGTCTCCGGTGCACGTGGAAAGAAGGCAGATGAAGTTTACAAGCGTCCATAGGAGTAGAAAGTCCACGGCACATCCAATGAGTTTCCCAAAAGTGCTTTTATTTTAATTCCATGTATGCATTAAAAGAGCGGGCAGAGAACCGGGTGCAGGTCTCTAAAGAACGACGGCCGTTTCGTACCTCTTGGTACTTCGACGGGTCCAGAACCGGGTGCAGGTCTCTAAAGGACGACGGCCGTTTCGTACCTCTTGGTACTTCGACGGGTCCAGAACCGGGTGCAGGTCTCTAAAGGACGACGGCCGTTTCGTACCTCTTGGTACTTCGACGGGTCCAGAACCGGGTGCAGTTCTCTAAAGGACGACGGCTGTTTCGTACCTCTTGGTACTTCGATGGGTCCACCAAAATCGGGCAGAGAAACGGGTGCAGGTCTCTAAAGGAAGACGGCCGTTTCGTACCTCTTGGTACTTCGATGGGTCCACCAAATAAGCGGACAGAGAACCGGGTGCAGGTCTCTACAGGACGACGTCTGTTTCGTACCTCTTGGTTCTTTGTTGGGTCCACCAAAACAGCGGGCAGAGAACCGGGTGCAGGTCTCTATAGGACGACGGCAGTTTAGTACCTCTTGGTACTTTGATGGGTCCACCAAAACAGCAGGCAGAGAACCGGATGCAGGTCTCTAAAAGACGACGGCCGTTTTGTACCTCTTAATACTTCGATGGGTCCACCAAAGTGGACCCGTCGAAGCACCAAGAGGTACGAAACGGCCGTCGTCCTTTAGAGACCTGCATCCGGTTCTCTGCCCGCTCTTTTAATGCATACATGGAATTAAAATAAAGCACTTTTGGGAAACTCACTGGATGTGCCGTGGACTTTCTACTCCTAAGGACGCTTGTAAACATTTGGATTTTAAACTATCAAAGTGTTTAACTTGTATAAGTCATATTTTATTTGTACAGAATAGGACACCCTTGTTGAAATTTGGTTTAGGGCTTACACAAACGCAACCTGAGGGCAATCAATAATGTGATCGTACTGCAGGAGACTAGATAGGCAGGATTCCACCTCTGCTAAGAATACTTTACTGGATGTATATCCCTTTTTCTGTACAATGTTCTCCATAGATGCCCATGGGGTTTATGTTTCGCACCTGCGGTGTAGCACACCCGTTCTGCGGCACTGCGGTTTGCGGACCCCGTAGGGTATGCGCCCTTTTCCTGCGACATTTTTCTCATTTCTTCTTTGCATTCTTTAGGTGAAAGTTACACAAGAGCTGAAAAACATTCAGGCCGACCAGATGACGAAGCTGCAAGCCAAGCATCAGGCAGAATGCGATCTCCTTGAAGATATGAGGTAAGACGTCTTCTCCGCCGGATTCCTGGCCTGTGCGCTCGGCCGCCTCGTCTTTATTTTGGAAGAACAGTTGGTTTTCAGTAAACTCCGGGAACTGTCGGTGGAATTTCCTCTCCTCCTTCCTGTCCGTGGCTGAAGAGCTGTCACCAGCTGGAGAGTGAGGACGTCACGAGCCGGCGGTCCCAGCGTGGAGCCACAGCGCCCCCAATCCTGAGTCTAGAGGGGGATTGTATATAATATATACACTGTTATCTGCACCTCATTATGGGGCTGGCCGTGCTTTCTGCACTTTAACTGCATTTGGAGATCTGTTTTACAGCCGCTTCATGGCCCATAGACCGCATCAGACTCACGGGCGAGTGTTGTGGGCATGCTCCGTGACATGTGCAGAGGTCACACTACAGAGAGGGTGTAAGCTATTATCTTCTATGGTGGGGTGTAGGAGGCATGCTCTGTGCAGGGGGCTGTGCTATAGGCCTATTATCTTCTATGGCGGGGTGTAGGGGGCATGCTCTGTGCGGGGGGCTGTGCTATAGGCCTATTATCTTCTATGGTGGGGTGTACTGGGCATGCTCTGTGCGTGGGGCTGTGCTATAGGCCTATTATCTTCTATGGCGGGGTGTAGTGGGCATGCTCTGTGCGGGGGGCTGTGCTATAGGCCTATTATCTTCTATGGTGGGGTGTACTGGGCATGCTCTGTGCGGGGGGCTGTGCTATAGGCCTATTATCTTCTATGGCGGGGTGTACTGGGCATGCTCTGTGCGGGGGCTGTGCTATAGGCCTATTATCTTCTATGGTGGGGTGTAGGAGGCATGCTCTGTGCAGGGGGCTGTGCTATAGGCCTATTATCTTCTATGGCGGGGTGTAGGGGGCATGCTCTGTGCGGGGGCTGTGCTATAGGCCTATTATCTTCTATGGTGGGGTGTAGGGGGCATGCACTGTGCGTGGGGCTGTGCTATAGGTCTATTATCTTCTATGGTGGGGTGTACGGGGCATGCTCTGTGCGGGGGCTGTGCTATAGGTCTATTATCTTCTATGGTGGGGTGTACGGGGCATGCTCTGTGCGGGGGGCTGTGCTATAGGCCTATTATCCTCTATGGTGGGGTGTAGGGGGCATGCTCTGTGCGGGGGGCTGTGCTATAGGCCTATTATCTTCTATGGCGGGGTGTAGTGGGCATGCTCTGTGCGGGGGGCTGTGCTATAGGCCTATTATCTTCTATGGTGGGGTGTACTGGGCATGCTCTGTGCGGGGGGCTGTGCTATAGGCCTATTATCTTCTATGGTGGGGTGTACTGGGCATGCTCTGTGCGGGGGCTGTGCTATAGGTCTATTATCTTCTATCGCGGGGTGTAGGGGGCATGCTCTGTGCGGGGCTGTGCTATAGGCCTATTATCTTCTATGGCGGGGTGTACTGGGCATGCTCTGTGCGGGGGCTGTGCTATAGGCCTATTATCTTCTTTGGTGGTGTGTACGGGGCATGCTCTGTGCGGGGGGCTGTGCTATAGGCCTATTATCCTCTATGGTGGGGTGTACTGGGCATGCTCTGTGCGGGGGCTGTGCTATAGGCCTGTTATCTTCTATGGCGGAGTGTACTGGCCATGCTCTGTGCGGGGGCTGTGCAATAGGCCTATTATCCTCTATGGCGGGGTGTACGGGGCATGCTCTGTGCGGGGGCTGTGCTATAGGCCTATTATCTTCTATGGTGGGGTGTAGGGGGCATGCTCTGTGCGGGGGGCTGTGCTATAGGTCTATTATCCTCTATGGTGGGGTGTACTGGGCATGCTCTGTGCGGGGGCTGTGCTATAGGCCTATTATCTTCTATGGTGGGGTGTAGGGGGCATGCTCTGTGCGGGGGGCTGTGCTATAGGTCTATTATCCTCTATGGTGGGGTGTACTGGGCATGCTCTGTGCGGGGGGCTGTGCTATAGGTCTATTATCCTCTATGGTGGGGTGTACTGGGCATGCTCTGTGCGGGGGGCTGTGCTATAGGCCTATTATCCTCTATGGCGGGGTGTAGTGGGCATGCTCTGTGCGGGGGCTGTGCTATAGGCCTATTATCCTCTATGGTGGTGTGTACGGGGCATGCTCTTTGCGGGGGGCTGTGCTATAGGCCTATTATCTTCTATGGCGGGGTGTACTGGGCATGCTCTGTGCGGGGGGCTGTGCTATAGGCCTATTATCTTCTATGGCGGGGTGTACGGGGCATGTTCTGTGCGGGGCTGTGCTATAGGTCTATTATCTTCTATGGTGGGGTGTACTGGGCATGCTCTGTGCGGGGGCTGTGCTATAGGCCTATTATCTTCTATGGCGGGGTGTAGGGGGCATGCTCTGTGCGTGGGGCTGTGCTATAGGCCTATTATCTTCTATGGTGGGGTGTACGGGGCATGCTCTTTGCGGGGGGCTGTGCTATAGGCCTATTATCTTCTATGGCGGGGTGTAGTGGGCATGCTCTGTGCGGGGGGCTGTGCTATAGGCCTATTATCTTCTATGGCGGGGTGTAGTGGGCATGCTCTGTGCGGGGGCTGTGCTATAGGTCTATCTTCTATGGTGGGGTGTACGGGGCATGCTCTGTGCGTGGGGCTGTGCTATAGGCCTATTATCTTCTATGGCGGGGTGTAGTGGGCATGCTCTGTGCGGGGGCTGTGCTATAGGCCTATTATCTTCTATGGTGGGGTGTACTGGGCATGCTCTGTGCGGGGGGCTGTGCTATAGGTCTATTATCTTCTATAGGGTGTACTGGGCATGCTCTGTGTGGGGGGCTGTGCTATAGGCCTATTATCTTCTATGGCGGGGTGTACGGGGCATGCTCTGTGCGGGGGGCTGTGCTATAGGCCTATTATCTTCTATGGCGGGGTGTACGGGGCATGCTCTGTGCGGGGGGCTGTGCTATAGGCCTATTATCCTCTATGGCGGGGTGTACTGGGCATGCTCTGTGCGGGGGGCTGTGCTATAGGCCTATTATCTTCTATGGCGGGGTGTAGTGGGCATGCTCTGTGCGGGGCTGTGCTATAGGTCTATTATCTTCTATGGTGGGGTGTACTGGGCATGCTCTGTGCGGGGGCAGTGCTATAGGTCTATTATCTTCTATGGTGGGGTGTACTGGGCATGCTCTGTGCGGGGGCTGTGCTATAGGTCTATTATCTTCTATGGCGGGGTGTACTGGGCATGCTCTGTGCAGGGGGCTGTGCTATAGGCCTATTATCTTCTATGGTGGGGTGTAGGGGGCATGCTCTGTGCGGGGGGCTGTGCTATAGGCCTATTATCTTCTATGGTGGGGTGTACTGGGCATGCTCTGTGCGGGGGGCTGTGATATAGGCCTATTATCTTCTATGGTGGGGTGTACTGGGCATGCTCTGTGCGGGGGGCTGTGCTATAGGCCTATTATCTTCTATGGCGGGGTGTACTGGGCATGCTCTGTGCGGGGGCTGTGCTATAGGTCTATTATCTTCTATGGTGGGGTGTACTGGGCATGCTCTGTGCGGGGGCTGTGCTATAGGCCTATTATCTTCTATGGTGGGGTGTACGGGGCATGCTCTTTGCGGGGGGCTGTGCTATAGGCCTATTATCTTCTATGGTGGGGTGTACTGGGCATGCTCTGTGCGGGGGCTGTGCTATAGGCCTATTATCCTCTATGGCGGGGTGTAGTGGGCATGCTCTGTGCGGGGGCTGTGCTATAGGCCTATTATCTTCTATGGCGGGGTGTACTGGGCATGCTCTGTGCGGGGGGCTGTGCTATAGGCCTATTATCTTCTATGGCGGGGTGTACGGGGCATGCTCTGTGCGGGGGGCTGTGCTATAGGCCTATTATCTTCTATGGCGGGGTGTACTGGGCATGCTCTGTGCGGGGGCTGTGCTATAGGCCTATTATCCTCTATGGCGGGGTGTACTGGGCATGCTCTGTGCGGGGGGCTGTGCTATAGGGCTATTATCTTCTATGGCGGGGTGTAGTGGGCATGCTCTGTGCGGGGGGCTGAGCTATAGGCCTATTATCTTTTATGGTGGTGTGTACGGGGCATGCTCTGTGCGGGGGGCTGAGCTATAGGCCTATTATCTTCTATGGCGGGGTGTACGGGGCATGCTCTGTGCGGGGGCTGTGCTATAGGGCTATTATCTTCTATGGTGGTGTGTACGGGGCATGCTCTGTGCGTGGGGCTGTGCTATAGGGCTATTATCTGCTATGGCAGTGTGTAGTGGGCATGCTCTGTGCGGGGGCTGTGCTATAGGCCTATTATCTGCTATGGTGGGGTGTACGGGGCATGCTCTGTGCGGGGGCTGTGCTATAGGCCTATTATCTTCTATGGCGGGGTGTATGGGGCATGCTCTGTGCGGGGCTGTGCTATAGGCCTGTTATTTTCTATGGCGGAGTGTACTGGCCATGCTCTGTGCGGGGGCTGTGCTATAGGTCTATTATCTTCTATGGCGGGGTGTACTGGGCATGCTCTGTGCGGGGGGCTGTGCTATAGGCCTATTATCTTCTATGGTGGGGTGTACTGGGCATGCTCTGTGCGGGGGGCTGTGCTATAGGCCTATTATCTTCTATGGTGGTGTGTAGTGGGCATGCTCTGTGCGGGGGCTGTGCTATAGGCCTATTATCTTCTATGGTGGGGTGTACTGGGCATGCTCTGTGCGGGGGCTGTGCTATAGGCCTATTATCTTCTATGGTGGGGTGTACTGGGCATGCTCTGTGCGGGGGCTGTGCTATAGGCCTATTATCTTCTATGGTGGTGTGTACGGGGCATGCTCTGTGCGGGGGCTGTGCTATAGGCCTATTATCTTCTATGGCGGGGTGTAGGGGGCATGCTCTGTGCGGGGGCTGTGCTATAGGCCTATTATCTTCTATGGCGGGGTGTAGGGGGCATGCTCTGTGCGGGGGCTGTGCTATAGGCCTATTATCTTCTATGGTGGGGTGTAGGGGGCATGCTCTGTGTGGGGGCTGTGCTATAGGTCTATTATCTTCTATGGTGGGGTGTATGGGGCATGCTCTGTGCAGGGGGCTGTGCTATAGGCCTATTATCTTCTATGGCGGGGTGTAGGGGGCATGCTCTGTGCGGGGGCTGTGCTATAGGGCTATTATCTTCTATGGCGGGGTGTACGGGGCATGCTCTGTGCGAGGCTGTGCTATAGGGCTATTATCTTCTATGGTGGGGTGTACTGGGCATGCTCTGTGCGGGGGCTGTGCTATAGGCCTATTATCTTCTATGGTGGGGTGTACTGGGCATGCTCTGTGCGGGGGCTGTGCTATAGGCCTATTCTCTTCTATGGTGGTGTGTACGGGGCATGCTCTGTGCGGGGGCTGTGCTATAGGCCTATTATCTTCTATGGTGGTGTGTACGGGGCATGCTCTGTGCGGGGGCTGTGCTATAGGTCTATTATCTTCTATGGTGGTGTGTACGGGGCATGCTCTGTGCGGGGGCTGTGCTATAGGCCTATTATCTTCTATGGCGGGGTGTACTGGGCATGCTCTGTGCGTGGGGCTGTGCTATAGGCCTATTATCCTCTATGGTGGTGTGTACGGGGCATGCTCTGTGCGGGGGCTGTGCTATAGGCCTATTATCTTCTATGGTGGTGTGTACGGGGCATGCTCTGTGCGGGGCTGTGCTATAGGCCTATTATCTTCTATGGTGGGGTGTACTGGGCATGCTCTGTGCGGGGCTGTGCTATAGGCCTATTATCTTCTATGGTGGGGTGTACGGGGCATGCTCTGTGCGGGGGCTGTGCTATAGGCCTATTCTCTTCTATGGCGGGGTGTAGTAGGCATGCTCTGTGCGGGGGGCTGTGCTATAGGCCTATTATCTTCTATGGTGGGGTGTATGGGGCATGCTCTGTGCGGGGGCTGTGCTATAGGCCTATTATCTTCTATGGTGGTGTGTACGGGGCATGCTCTGTGCGGGGGCTGTGCTATAGGCCTATTATCTTCTATGGTGGGGTGTACGGGGCATGCTCTGTGCGGGGGCTGTGCTATAGGCCTATTCTCTTCTATGGCGGGGTGTAGTAGGCATGCTCTGTGCGGGGGGCTGTGCTATAGGCCTATTATCCTCTATGGCGGGGTGTACTGGGCATGCTCTGTGCAGGGGGCTGTGCTATAGGCCTATTATCTTCTATGGCGGGGTGTACGGGGCATGCTCTATGCGGGGGGCTGTGCTATAGGCCTATTATCTTCTATGGTGGGGTGTACTGGGCATGCTCTGTGCGGGGGGCTGTGCTATAGGCCTATTATCTTCTATGGTGGGGTGTAGGGGGCATGCTCTGTGCGGGGGCTGTGCTATAGGCCTATTATCCTCTATGGTGGGGTGTACTGGGCATGCTCTGTGCGGGGCTGTGCTATAGGCCTATTATCTTCTATGGTGGGGTGTACTGGGCATGCTCTGTGCGGGGGGCTGTGCTATAGGCCTATTATCTTCTATGGCGGGGTGTAGGGGGCATGCTCTGTGCGGGGGCTGTGCTATAGGCCTATTATCTTCTATGGCGGGGTGTAGTGGGCATGCTCTGTGCGGGGGCTGTGCTATAGGCCTATTATCTTCTATGGTGGGGTGTACTGGGCATGCTCTGTGCGGGGGCTGTGCTATAGGCCTATTCTCTTCTATGGTGGGGTGTACGGGGCATGCTCTGTGCGTGGGGATGTGCTATAGGCCTATTATCTTCTATGGTGGGGTGTACTGGGCATGCTCTGTACGAGGCTGTGCCATAGGCCTATTATCTTCTATGGTGGGGTGTACGGGGCATGCTCTGTGCGGGGGCTGTGCTATAGGCCTATTCTCTTCTATGGTGGGGTGTACGGGGCATGCTCTGTGCGTGGGGATGTGCTATAGGCCTATTATCTTCTATGGTGGGGTGTACTGGGCATGCTCTGTACGAGGCTGTGCTATAGGCCTATTATCTTCTATGGTGGGGTGTACGGGGCATGCTCTGTGCGGGGGGCTGTGCTATAGGCCTATTATCTTCTATGGTGGGGTGTATGGGGCATGCTCTGTGCGGGGGGCTGTGCTATAGGCCTATTATCCTCTATGGCGGGGTGTAGTGGGCATGCTCTGTGCGGGGCTGTGCTATAGGCCTATTATCTTCTATGGCGGGGTGTACTGGGCATGCTCTGTGCGGGGGCTGTGCTATAGGCCTATTATCCTCTATGGCGGGGTGTACTGGGCATGCTCTGTGCGGGGGGCTGTGCTATAGGCCTATTATTTTCTATGGCGGGGTGTAGGGGGCATGCTCTGTGCGGGGGCTGTGCTATAGGCCTATTATCTTCTATGGCGGGGTGTAGTGGGCATGCTCTGTGCGGGGGCTGTGCTATAGGTCTATCTTCTATGGTGGGTTGTACGGGGCATGCTCTGTGCGGGGGGCTGTGCTATAGGCCTATTATCTTCTATGGCGGGGTGTACTGGGCATGCTCTGTGCGGGGGGCTGTGCTATAGGGCTATTATCTTCTATGGTGGGGTGTACTGGGCATGCTCTGTGCGTGGGGCTGTGCTATAGGCCTATTATCTTCTATGGTGGGGTGTACTGGGCATGCACTGTGCGTGGGGCTGTGCTATAGGGCTATTATCTTCTATGGCGGGGTGTACGGGGCATGCACTGTGCGGGGGCTGTGCTATAGGCCTATTATCTTCTATGGCGGGGTGTAGTGGGCATGCTCTGTGCGGGGGCTGTGCTATAGGGCTATTATCTTCTATGGTGGGGTGTACTGGGCATGCTCTGTGCGGGGGGCTGTGCTATAGGCCTATTATCCTCTATGGTGGGGTGTACGGGGCATGCTCTGTGCGGGGTGCTGTGCTATAGGTCTATTATCTTCTATGGTGGTGTGTACGGGGCATGCTCTGTGCGGGGTGCTGTGCTATAGGTCTATTATCTTCTATGGTGGTGTGTACGGGGCATGCTCTGTGCGGGGGGCTGTGCTATAGGCCTATTATCTTCTATGGTGGGGTGTACGGGGCATGCACTGTGCGTGGGGCTGTGCTATAGGTCTATTATCTTCTATGGTGGGGTGTACGGGGCATGCTCTGTGCGGGGTGCTGTGCTATAGGTCTATTATCTTCTATGGCGGGGTGTACGGGGCATGCTCTGTGCGGGGGGCTGTGCTATAGGCCTATTATCTTCTATGGCGGGGTGTACGGGGCATGCTCTGTGCGGGGTGCTGTGCTATAGGTCTATTATCTTCTATGGCGGGGTGTACGGGGCATGCTCTGTGCGGGGGGCTGTGCTATAGGCCTATTATCTTCTATGGCGGGGTGTACTGGGCATGCTCTGTGCGGGGGGCTGTGCTATAGGGCTATTATCTTCTATGGTGGGGTGTACTGGGCATGCTCTGTGCGGGGGGCTGTGCTATAGGTCTATTATCTTCTATGGTGGGGTGTACTGGGCATGCTCTGTGCGGGGGCTGTGCTATAGCCCTATTATCTTCTATGGCGGGGTGTACGGGGCATGCTCTGTGCGGGGGCTGTGCTATAGGTCTATTATCCTCTATGGTGGGGTGTACGGGGCATGTTCTGTGCGGGGGCTGTGCTATAGGCCTATTATCTTCTATGGCGGGGTGTACGGGGCATGTTCTGTGCGGGGGCTGTGCTATAGGTCTATTATCTTCTATGGCGGGGTGTACTGGGCATGCTCTGTGCGGGGGCTGTGCTATAGGTCTATTATCTTCTATGGCGGGGTGTACTGGGCATGCTCTGTGTGGGGGGCTGTGCTATAGGCCTATTATCTTCTATGGCGGGGTGTACGGGGCATGCTCTGTGCGGGGTGCTGTGCTATAGGTCTATTATCTTCTATGGTGGGGTGTACTGGGCATGCTCTGTGCGGGGGGCTGTGCTATAGGTCTATTATCTTCTATGGTGGGGTGTACGGGGCATGCTCTGTGCGTGGGGCTGTGCTATAGGGCTATTATCTTCTATGGCGGGGTGTACTGGGCATGCTCTGTGCGGGGGCTGTGCTATAGGTCTATTATCTTCTATGGCGGGGTGTACTGGGCATGCTCTGTGCGGGGGCTGTGCTATAGGTCTATTATCTTCTATGGTGGTGTGTAGTGGGCATGCTCTGTGCGGGGGGCTGTGCTATAGGTCTATTATCTTCTATGGCGAGGTGTACGGGGCATGCTCTGTGCGGGGGGCTGTGCTATAGGCCTATTATCTTCTATGGTGGTGTGTAGTGGGCATGCTCTGTGCGGGGGGCTGTGCTATAGGCCTATTATCTTCTATGGTGGTGTGTAGTGGGCATGCACTGTGCGTGGGGCTGTGCTATAGGTCTATTATCTTCTATGGTGGTGTGTACGGGGCATGCTCTGTGCGGGGGCTGTGCTATAGGCCTATTATCTTCTATGGCGGGGTGTACGGGGCATGCACTGTGCGTGGGGCTGTGCTATAGGCCTATTATCTTCTATGGTGGGGTGTACGGGGCATGCTCTGTGCGGGGGCTGTGCTATAGGTCTATTATCCTCTATGGTGGGGTGTACTGGGCATGCTCTGTGCGGGGCTGTGCTATAGGTCTATTATCTTCTATGGTGGGGTGTATGGGGCATGCTCTGTGCGGGGGGCTGTGCTATAGGTCTATTATCTTCTATGGTGGGGTGTACTGGGCATGCTCTGTGCGTGGGGCTGTGCTATAGGTCTATTATCTTCTATGGTGGGGTGTACGGGGCATGCACTGTGCGTGGGGCTGTGCTATAGGCCTATTATCTTCTATGGTGGGGTGTACGGGGCATGCTCTGTGCGGGGGCTGTGCTATAGGTCTATTATCTTCTATGGCGGGGTGTACGGGGCATGCACTGTGCGTGGGGCTGTGCTATAGGCCTATTATCTTCTATGGTGGGGTGTACGGGGCATGCTCTGTGCGGGGGGCTGTGCTATAGGCCTATTATCCTCTATGGTGGGGTGTACTGGGCATGCTCTGTGCGGGGGGCTGTGCTATAGGTCTATTATCTTCTATGGTGGGGTGTATGGGGCATGCTCTGTGCGGGGGGCTGTGCTATAGGTCTATTATCCTCTATGGTGGGGTGTACGGGGCATGCTCTGTGCGGGGCTGTGCTATAGGTCTATTATCTTCTATGGTGGGGTGTATGGGGCATGCTCTGTGCGGGGGGCTGTGCTATAGGTCTATTATCTTCTATGGTGGGGTGTATGGGGCATGCTCTGTGCGGGGGGCTGTGCTATAGGTCTATTATATTCTATGGTGGTGTGTACTGGGCATGCTCTGTGCGGGGGCTGTGCTATAGGCCTATTATCTTCTATAGGGTGTACTGGGCATGCTCTGTGCGGGGGCTGTGCTATAGGCCTATTATCCTCTATGGCGGGGTGTACGAGGCATGCTCTGTGCGGGGGCTGTGCTATAGGCCTATTATCTTCTATGGCGGGGTGTACTGGGCATGCTCTGTGCGGGGGGCTGTGCTATAGGTCTATTATATTCTATGGTGGTGTGTACTGGGCATGCTCTGTGCGGGGGCTGTGCTATAGGCCTATTATCTTCTATAGGGTGTACTGGGCATGCTCTGTGCGGGGGCTGTGCTATAGGTCTATTATCCTCTATGGTGGGGTGTACTGGGCATGCTCTGTGCGGGGGCTGTGCTATAGGCCTATTATCTTCTATAGGGTGTACTGGGCATGCTCTGTGCGGGGGGCTGTGCTATAGGTCTATTATCCTCTATGGTGGGGTGTACTGGGCATGCTCTTTGCGGGGGGGCTGTGCTATAGGTCTATTATCTTCTATGGCGGGGTGTACTGGGCATGCTCTGTGCGGGGCTGTGCTATAGGTCTATTATCTTCTATGGCGGGGTGTACTGGGCATGCTCTGTGCGGGGGCTGTGCTATAGGCCTATTATCTTCTATGGCGGGGTGTACTGGGCATGCTCTCTGCGGGGGCAGTGCTATAGGTCTATTATCTTCTATGGCGGGGTGTACGGGGCATGCTCTGTGCGGGGGGGCTGTGCTATAGGTCTATTATCTTCTATGGCGGGGTGTACTGGGCATGCTCTGTGCGGGGCTGTGCTATAGGTCTATTATCTTCTATGGCGGGGTGTACTGGGCATGCTCTGTGCGGGGGCTGTGCTATAGGCCTATTATCTTCTATGGCGGGGTGTACTGGGCATGCTCTCTGCGGGGGCAGTGCTATAGGTCTATTATCTTCTATGGCGGGGTGTACGGGGCATGCTCTGTGCCATTATGTGGCTTCAGCTGACCTATGGGGCAGTATGTGCAGATGAAGCATTAAGCTGGTCATTGTGGTTCATGTTGGTCGTGTGCCCACATGTTTTGGGGTTTTCCTCTTCTTGGGGAAGCTCTTCTTAAAATTCATTGGATGGTACTGTTACTCTTCCTGGAAATGTATATCCTCAATATCATCAGTGCTAACTGTGCGGACTGTGCAGATGCAGCTCCACCGACAAGGGGAGATGGAATATCAAGATTTTAATTAATTTCCAGGAGGGATTATAGAGGAATCTCACAATGAATTGCACTATATATATTTTATTTATTTTATAAGAATGTCTAATATTTAGTAAACCTTTCCGAGGAGCGGGGAGGTCATGACGGATTCCTCTTCACGCTGCTTTATAGCCATTTTTAATACCTTCCGCACAGCACAAATCTCATAGTATTACATGTCCTGCTCCGTCTGCACAGGATTAATGTGGTGGAAGGTGCGACTACAGCACACAACCTTCTGCACTTCATGTCTAACCAGATCAACTAAATGGATCCATGATGTCATCTAAACTGCTGTTTCCAATAAGAGCAAGTAATACGGTATAGTGACTTCACCAGCAGAATAGTGAGCGCAGCTCTGGAGTATAATACAGGAGGTAACTCAGGATCAGTAATGTAATGTATGCACACAGTGACTGCACCAGCAGAATAGTGAGTGCAGCTCTGGAGTATAATACAGGAGGTAACTCAGAATCAGTAATGTAATGTATGTACACAGTGACTGCACCAGCAGAATAGTGAGTGCAGCTCTGGAGTATAATACAGGAGGTAACTCAGGATCAGTAATGTAATGAATGTACACAGTGACTGCACCAGCAGAATAGTGAGCGCAGCTCTGGAGTATAATACAGGAGGTAACCCAGGATCAGTAATGTATGTACACAGTGACTACACCAGCAGAATAGTGAGTGCAGCTCTGGAGTATATTACAGGATAAAATTCTGTTGCATGCGTTGCTTTTGTCACACACAGTGTCCCGCTTGCTCTGCATTTTTCTGGTTGGACTTTTGCTTGTGTGACTTGTTTGTGTACCCCGATAGTTGCTGCTTTGTCCTTGGGGCGGTGGAGTTTCTGATGCAGGAGTGCGGGTTTATAGCTGGTAGTAAAGTTTATCTTCCTTATCTGAGATGACTTTTCCTTCAGGAAAGTAATGAACCGAGATGTGTTAATAGTGATCAGTGAAAAAATGTGGATTCCATCATTAGGAGTCTTTATAATACATTATATTACTGTTTCCATATTACTGGAATTACTGAACCATAAATGGCGATTCTGTTCATCCTGAGCTGCACCAGTAACCATGCTGACTGTTTCCCTTGGAACAAATATATATGTTTTCTGATAATCTGCTGCCCCCTCCTTACTTTCTGCTGCTTTGTGTTTGTGTCAGACTTGACTTTGTATTTGTGAAGCAGGAGGCTCAGGCTGAACAGGTTGACATTTGGACATGAATCTTGATGTTTGGTCAGTGCAGAGAATCGGGATGGGTGGAGGATGGACACTGATGGAGGCTGCGCTGCTCATTGCTCTCAGCTATAGAGCGCGGTCTGTCTCCCCCCTTGTATGATCACAGCGAGGGGTCATCCCAGAGTCCCTGTAATGTGGGGGGCATCGCAGCCCAAATAAAATATATGGAATTCCTCTGATGATACACAAGCGGTCATTATATATGCTGATTGGCTCACATGGTGCCACGCCCCCCTTAGCCCTCTGATGGTGACCAATCACAGAGCAGCTTCCTCTTTTCATAGCTTTTGATTGGCCGAGCAGTAAAGGATTCTTATCTTTTTTTGTTACATTTTTGGATTCCGTTTCCCCTGCAGATCCACCAGGCTCCGAGAGCGGCCGCTCCGAGCGTCATATGATAATCTAATGTTAGCATTCCAGAAATCTGAAGGTAATTACCGCCGCCTGGCTGCTAATTTTTTCTGGAATTTTCCATAATAACTTGCTGCAATCATTCGCAGCCCTGATATCGGGCCGCGTGCCTGAAATGGCTTTCTGGGTGGCCGGGGATGTCATGGGGGTCTCTGTATAATGCTACGTTCTGTGTCCAAGGTTAGATTGCATGGTCACATGACCTGATATTACACAGGGTCCCTATGGGGGCATCAGGGGCTATATATACAGTCACATGACCTGATATTACACAGGGTCCCTATGGGGGCATCAGGGGCTATATATACAGTCACATGACCTGATATTGCACAGGGTCCCTATGGGGGCATCAGGGGCTATATATACAGTCACATGACCTGATATTACACAGGGTCCCTATGGGGGCATCAGGGGCTATATATACAGTCACATGACCTGATATTGCACAGGGTCTCTCTTCGGGCATCAGGGGCTATATATATTGTCACATGACCTGATATTACGCAGAGTCCTTATGGGGGCATCAGGGGATATATATATTGTCACATGACCTGATAATTACTCAGGGTTCTTATGGGGGCATCAGGGGCTATATATATTGTCACATGACCTGATATTACGCAGGGTCCCTAAGGGGGCATCAGGGGCTATATATACAGTCACATGACCTGATATTATGCAGGGGCTATATACACAATCACAGAACCTGATGTCACACAGGTCCCCTATGGGGGAAAATCAGACTCTCTATATACGGTCACATGACCTCACGTTATGTAGGTCCCTATGGGGGCATTATCGACTCTATATACAGTCACATGACCTGATCTTATGCAGGGTCCATTTGGAGGCATGAGGTGCTATATATACAGTCACATGACCTGATATCACACAGGGTCTCTATTCGGGCATTAGGGGCTATAAATACAGTAACATGACCAAATATTACACAGGGTCCTTATAGGGGCATCAGGGGCTATATATACAGTCACATGACCTGATATTATGCAGGGGCTATATACACAGTCACAGAACCTGATGTCACACAGGGCCCCTATGGGGGAAAATCAGTCTCTTTATACGGTCACATGACCTCACGTTATGTAGGTCCCTATGGGGGCATTATCGACTCTATATACATTCACATGACCTGATCTTATGCAGGGTCCATTTGGAGGCATGAGGTGCTATATATACAGTCACATGACCTGATATCACACAGGGTCCCTAGGGGGTAGTCATGGGCAGCATATACAGGGTGGTCCAAAAGTAGGTGGACAGTATGTGTAATAGGGTTATCAAACATGTTGGAAAGTGAAACTGACTCAGTTGCCCTTAGCAACCAATCAGATTCCACTTTTCATTCTTTACAGACTCTTTGGAAAATGAAAGGTGGAATCTGATTGGTTGCTAAGGGCAACTGAGTCAGTTTCACTTTCCACCATGTTTGATAACCCTATTACACATACTGTCCACCTACTTTTAGACCACCCTGTATAATGACATCACCTGATATTACACAGGGTACTTGTGGGGGACCCACGGACTCTAGATATGGTCACATGACCTCACATTATTCAGGGTCCCCTGTGGGGGTATCGGGGGCTATATATACGGTCACAGGAACCTCCCCTTACGCCCTGTATATTGGAGCCCTGTGGATATGGGCTGATATCTCGCAGCTGCTGCTTCCATTATCGCTCCTCGGTTGGAGTTTGGACGGTGACTTGGCTTTCTGACTCTAGAAGCGGATGTAAAGCAAACCCGAGAAGCCGCGGCGAAATCCAGCGCAGGAATGCGAGGCATGTACAGCACAGACTGCAGCATAATGTCACATTCCTTGTACACGGCTCATGTTCTGTAATACTGGCCGACAATCCCAGTGCTCCCAGTATCCAGAGCTGCGCGGAAGAGCTACTGGGGTAGGAGGGGAGCGGTCACACCCGGGCCCTAACAAACGTGTGGCCCAATGGCCACGTGACCCCTGACAGTCGTAGGCTCCTTTTTCACCCTAAAGCTCCTCTACTGTTGCGGTTCCAGATATCGACCCTCTTGGTCCTGATTTACACCCCTCCACGGTTCTCACAATGCTTGGTGGACAGATGGGCATTTTGGCCCCTGACCTAATGTTCGCTTTTGCAGGGGTCTATGATGCGGACGAGATTTGCAGATGATCCCAATTCCAGCCATGATCTTGGTCTGTATTGTGCCGCCCCCGTGCCTGCAGCCGGTGCTGCTCTGGTCCGGACCTTCAGGGGTGGTGGCTCGAGGGTCTTTGGACCCGGGGGTCTCGCAGACACGCCGAATAAAAGGGGAGACGTAGATGTACAGGCTGGGCCGTATTAAGTTCGTGACGCCACCCATGGTGCGTGGTGAATTGGGACACCACCGCTGCAGTTATGGGGCACTCGGGGGAGATGTTGTGCAGCAAGTTGTTAAACCCTCCGTGGGCAGGGAAGGTGGCCCCGGGGCCCGGTGGCTCGGTGTGGGGGATAGCGACCGCAGGGGGTGCTGGTGTACTCACTGTTAGTAAAACACATGAGTCTCTGGTAAACCAAGGTGATGGTGGCCGGTGGCGCGGCCGGTTGCATTCAGGGTCCCCCACCCGGCTGGTGGTCTCTATCTCTGTCCTCTGCACTGTTTTAAGTAGAAATGACTTCCCAGTTTGAAACGTAGGAGACCGCTCCCGGCTGGATGTGGCCTAAGGAGCCGTGCCTGTAGACTCTGGCCCATGGGCTCTATGGGCCCTGGCGGTAACCTCTTATCCCTAATCGGTGGGCTGTTGTCTTCTATGAGGGGCTTTGGGTGGGACAGGACCTCTAGTCCTGGCCTCAATCGGTTAATTAACCAGTCCGCTTGGTTCCGGTTTCTGGCTTCAGGGTCCAAGTACCCCCTTTGTGCTACGGTTTCCGGGTCGGTTCCCCGTGTCGGTACCGGCAGGCTACAACCCTGTCCCGGTCCACCTCGGTTCCACCGAGCCGTCTTCCCGTCTCCTGCTGATGGAGACCACAGTCTGCCACCTAGCCAGAGGCACCAGGGCTCCTACCCTGGTACCGTTCAATCTGGACCTCTCCTGCTGGAGCTACCCTTAGCTCCAGCCCACACTCCTCTCCAACTTGAACTCCAAACTCCAACTCACTGTTTTCCCGCCCGGGCTGTCTAGACCACTGGGTGGGCGTGTTCCAACCGCCTGTTCATGCCCACTGGTGTGTCTATCTTTCCCTAAGGGGGGTGACTAGGGTTTCAGGTCGGCTGTGTGTTTCCTAGTGAGGGAAGGTGTAATGCAGGGGCCTAACTGTGACTACCTGGTTTTGCCAGGGCGTCACAGTATTACGTTGCTATATTCCTGCATCTCCGCACCCGGCTTGTAATCCACATTCCCATCTGAGGCATTCACTGGCTGCGTGTGCCATCGGGCACCGGGAGGTGGCTGCGTGTGCCATCGGGCATCGGGAGGTGGCTGCGTGTGCCATCGGGCACCGGGAGGTGGCTGCGTGTGCCATCGGGCACCGGGAGGTGGCTGCGTGTGCCATCGGGCGCCGGGAGGTGGCTGCGTGTGCCATCGGGCGCCGGGAGGTGGCTGCGTGTGCCATCGGGCGCCGGGAGGTGGCTGCTTAATACTTTGACTGTCTCTGGTTCTTTCCTGAGCTTTGTCGATATTTTTTTTTTTTTGGCACGTTTGAGGTTTTGGTGGGCTTTATCCAGCTGTATCTCCCCCCATATTTATATTTATGTCACCATTAAAGTTAAACGTACTGTCCCTTTAAATGTCAGTTTTTCAGTGTCCGTTGTGAGGACATCAGCTGTGAACATGTCGCTTACTCATCAAGATGTGACCGGGGTGAAATCAGCAATTATTGGCGCAGGACTCCCACCAGCCACCCCCTGAGGAGGATTGTGCTGGTCAGCTTATGGGTGGGGGGCACTGGGGTCACTGGGTGGGAGGACGGGAGGAGGCAGCGATCTCTCTTGTGATTTCAGTCCTCTGGACTCAGTGACCCTCATAGACTGGAGCAATGAAATTCCTGATAACAGAGAATATAGAGAATTTGCCTCCGGTGGGCTGTCGGGGGTTTTCCTGTTGTGGGGACTTTGATTCACCTCCTGATCAGGACACAAATCTGATCAAACCCAAAATCTGCATCTTGATGTGAAGCCGACAGATCCTGAGGGACCGGGCACAAATATATACTGGCGGCTGAGAGGGTCCCGTGCCTTGTCCGTATACTGGCATCTGAGAGGGTCCTGTGCCCTGTACATATACTGGTGTCTGATAGGGTCCCGTGCCCTGTCTATATACTGGCGGCTGAGAGGGTCCCGTGCCCTGTCCGTATACTGGTGTATGAGAGGGTCCCATGCCCTGTCCGTATACTGGCGTCTGATAGGGTCCCGTGCCCTATCCCTATACTGGCGGCTGATAGGGTCCCGTGCCCTGTCCGTATACTGGCGGCTGAGAGGGTCCCGTGCCCTGTCCGTATACTGGCGGCTGAGAGGGTCCCGTGCCCTGTCCGTATACTGGCGGCTGAGAGGGTCCCGTGCCCTGTCCGTATACTGGCGGCTGAGAGGGTCCCGTGCCCTGCCCGTATACTGGCGGCTGAGAGGGTCCCGTGCCCTGTCCGTATACTGGCGGCTGAAAGGGTTCCGTGCCCTGTCCGTATACTGGCGGCTGAGAGGGTTCCGTGCCCTGTCCGTATACTGGCGGCTGAGAGGGTTCCATGCCCTGTCCGTATACTGGCGGCTGAGAGGGTTCCATGCCCTGTCCGTATACTGGCGGCTGAGAGGGTTCCATGCCCTGTCCGTATACTGGCGGCTGAGAGGGTTCCATGCCCTGTCCGTATACTGGCGGCTGAGAGGGTTCCATGCCCTGTCCGTATACTGGCGGCTGAGAGGGTCCCGTGCCCTGTCCGTATACTGGCGGCTGAGAGGGTCCCGTGCCCTGTCCGTATACTGGCGGCTGAGAGGGTCCCGTGCCCTGTCCGTATACTGGCGGCTGAGAGGGTCCCGTGCCCTGTCCGTATACTGGCGGCTGAGAGGGTTCCATGCCCTGTCCGTATACTGGCGGCTGAGAGGGTTCCATGCCCTGTCCGTATACTGGCGGCTGAGAGGGTTCCATGCCCTGTCCGTATACTGGCGGCTGAGAGGGTTCCATGCCCTGTCCGTATACTGGCGGCTGAGAGGGTTCCATGCCCTGTCCGTATACTGGCGGCTGAGAGGGTCCCGTGCCCTGTCCGTATACTGGCGGCTGAGAGGGTTCCATGCCCTGTCCGTATACTGGCGGCTGAGAGGGTTCCATGCCCTGTCCCTTTACTGGCGGCTGAGAGGGTCCCATGTTCTGTCCATTTACTGGCAGCTGAGAGGGTCCTCTGCCCTGTCCTTAGTCTAGTGGCTGAGAGGGTCCCGTGCCCTGCGGCTGAGAGGGTCCCGTGCCCTGTCCATTCAGTGTACCCTGTATTTTGCGCCCCCCGCAGGTTGTTTTCTGCGCCGCTCTCGTTGGTGGTAAATCCTCATCCATCCAAGCTCCTATTTACATTCCTTTGTTGGTATAAACCGCAGACCTGACACCTTCATAGAACTCGTCTGACGCGACCGCTGTGTCCTGGGGCAGCGAATCTGAAGCCATCAACATTAGAGGCGGAAATGAGAATCCTGTGTCGTCTTGTTGAACCTTTGTAGTGACTTTCATCATATATTTAAAGAGACAAGAACTGCTGTATGGCGGTATATACTGTATATACGGGGGATATTAGCAGTATGGTGGAAAGAGTCTGCACAATACAGTGTAAGGCCCTGTGCGCATACTGCGTTTTTACCTGCGGTTTTTGTGCGTTTTTGCTGAAGAAATTTCTTGAGAAAATGGTTGTAACCTTTCTGCAGACATTCCCCAGCAAAACCTATGGAAAAAAAATAGCCGTGCTCCAGTTTTTTTTTTCTCAAGAACATTCTTTCTGCAGAATTTCTTGAGAAAAAGAATGAGCAGTCACTTCTGTTCTGCAGCTAAGTGCGTTATCTGGCAGAGATAATGGTAAAATAACGCAGGGACCGACCTGTGGAAACAAGCGCCCCAAAAATGGATCAAAAACGCAGTAAAGACGCACACTGTTTTCAGTGCATACATACATACACACATATGTATGTATATGTATGTGTGTGTATATGTATAATATATATATATTATAAAATATTAATATATACATACAGTGCAGACCAAGTTTGGACACACCTTCTCATTCAAAGAGTTTTCTTTATTTTCATGACTCTGAAAATTGTAGATTCACATTGAAGGCATCAAAACTATGAATTAACACTGGTACAAGAATATAGCTACTATAATACTGCCCCCTATGTACAAGAATATAACTACTATAATACTGCCCCTATGTACAAGAATATAACTACTATAATACTGCCCCTATGTACAAGAATATAACTACTATAATACTGCCCCTATGTACAAGAATATAACTACTATAATACTGCCCCTATGTACAAGAATATAACTACTATAATACTGCCCCCTATGTACAAGAATATAACTACTATAATACTGCCCCTATGTACAGGAATATAACTACTATAATACTGCCCCTATGTACAAGAATATAACTACTATAATACCGCCCCTATGTACAAGAATATAACTACTATAATACTGCTCCCTATGTACAAGAATATAACTACTATAATACTGCCCCTATGTACAAGAATATAACTACTATAATACTGCCCCTATGTACAAGAATATAACTACTATAATACTGCCCCTATGTACAAGAATATAACTACTATAATACTGCCCCTATGTACAAGAATATAACTACTATAATACTGCCCCTATGTACAAGAATATAACTACTATAATACCGCCCCTATGTACAAGAATATAACTACTATAATACTGCTCCCTATGTACAAGAATATAACTACTATAATACTGCCCCTATGTACAAGAATATAACTACTATAATACTGCCCCTATGTACAAGAATATAACTACTATAATACTGCCCCTATGTACAAGAATATAACTACTATAATACTGCCCCTATGTACAAGAATATAACTACTATAATACTGCCCCTATGTACAAGACTATAACTACTATAATACTGCCCCCTATGTACAGGAATACAACTGTGGTATGTCATGTTGCGCAGCACTGTTGGTTTTTCTGCTGGTATGGTGGATGCAGCTGCTCCTTGTCCCCCCATATTGCGGTGGTTCTCTAGGTCGGTGCTCAGGCTTCCGATCAGTGACCTTTCGTCTGTCGCTGACATTTTCTGTGGTATTTGGGGTCTGTACTTTGCTGGGTCAGTTCCGTCTCGTCATTACTGTCCCGTTATGTTTCCTATTGTGATGAGCAGTAATGTCCGCCATTGTTTACCTTTCTGGGCATCCTGATCCTGAATTCCTCAGGCAGTTAGTGTGCTTTGTTGTGTAGCGTTGCGGTCATCTTCTCGGTGTCGGTCTTCGCTGCGGTTCTGGAGTTCTATTCCTATTACAATTTGTCAGGGACAAATGAGATGAAACTGCTCCGGAAATTGTGTACATTTGTTTATTGTCTTTTTTATTTTTGTCGGGGGGGTGTTTCATGTTTTTTTTGCGATTTTGGGAGTAATCAGAATGTTCTCCTCCTCTGCTGCCTGATGACTGTTTCTTTAGTGTCTCCATGATGCGATGGTCGCTGACGGCTGCAATAATTTGCGTAACTCAGGTGAGAAAAGCAATGTTTAGTGCGGATCATAAACGCCGGCTTTTTTTTGCTTTGTTTATTGCTGAGTTACATCCATCATATAAATGTGGCTGGAAAACGTGGAGGAAGCCGCGCGGTGTAAAGTAGGCTGGCGAGCCTGTACAGCGCTGGGGCTTCTCACAGCTGAGTTTGTTACACTTGTATCCAGCCTGTGAGCTAAAGAGGCCACACTGCAGACTGACACATTGTAACAAACCATCAGACAGCAGAGAGATGTGTGCGGCTCACAGATGATCATCTGCTGTATATTGATGCTGCGGGCTGTATATAGGGGCGCTGCTGGCTGTATAGGGGCGCTGCGGGCTGTATAGGGGCGCTGCGGGCTGTATAGGGGCACTGCGGGCTGTATAGGGGTGCTGCGGGCTGTATAGGGGTGCTGCGGGCTGTATAGGGGCGCTGCGGGCTGTATAGGGGCGCTACGGGCTGTATAGGGGCGCTGCGGGCTGTATAGGGGCGCTGCCGGCTGGCTGGATGTCGGCCCTCCAGGCTGTACCCTGTGAGCTAAAGAGGTGACACTGCAGACTGACACATTGTAACAAACCATCAGACAGGAGAAAGGTGTGCGGCTCACAGAGGATCATCTGCTCTATATAGATGCTCCGGGCTGGCAGCATGCGGGCGCTCCGGGCGGGCTGCATATGGACGCTGCGGGCTGTATACATGACATTTCTCATGAAACGGCTGCAGTTTCCATCATGTATTAAATACGCAAATCCCTCAGACCGTCCTCTGTGAGAGGAGCAGTCACATCCTTTACAAGTGTCCCAAAAATTCTGCCTTCTGTGAATCCAACAATTTCGGTATAAATTCACATAGATCCAATAAATTGGGGGAGAGGAAGCTGCCATATTGCAGGATTCTTGAAGTCTAGGAAAGTGTCAGGCTATCATCACATGTTGCATTTTTTGTTTTTAGCAACACAACTGCTCGCTTGACAGTAAAATGATTCACTTTTGCTACTTTTTTTTTTTTGCATTTTGTGCTGCATTTTTTTTTTGTTTACTTTTTTGCAGCCTTTCTCTTTCTGCATATTTCTTGCTGTGTTTTTAGCTGTGCTTTTAGATGCATGGGTTTTGGGGGGTTTTTTTTGGCTTTTTTTTTAGATGCATTTTTGATTTTGTTTTTTTTTTTTGTTTTTCTCCAACCATGCGTCTTTTATGTCTTTGGTTTTTGTTTCTTTTTTCTTCCTGTTTTAGATCCTTTTTTTTTCTTTTTTTATGCAGTTTTCTTGCTTTGTATTTTAGATGCATTTTTGGTATTTCCCTTTTGCTGCTTTTCCTTTTTTAGATGCAATTTTTTTTTTCTTTTGTGCAATTGCAGATGTGCTTTATGTGAGGGACGGCTGCAACCTTTTTTTTTTTTTTTTTTTTGCTGTTTCTTTGCAGCTTCTTTTTGTTGCATTTTTCTTCCTGCGTTTTTTTAAATGCTTTATTTTTATTTTTTTGCTTTCTTTTGTTTTTGTTTTTGTTGTGTGATTTGTTTACAGTACTTTTTTAAATAAAGTTAGATGCACCACGAAAGCAGCAAAAATGCAGCTGCATTTTTTCACTTTTTCGTTACTTTTAATGGTGAAAAAAGCAGCAGAAATACTGAAATAAGTGACATTCTGCTTCTTCTAAAAATGCAGCAGTTTTTCTTTTCAGGCAGGATAAAAAAAAAAGCAAATGTGTGCAGGAGATTTCTGGAATGTCATCGCTTTTGCTGGACTGTAAAAAAAAAAAAAAAAATTAAAAAAATTATATATATTTGCTTTTTAATTTGCATAGAACTCTAAAGACATGAAAAAACACCAATATGTGAGCAAAGCCTTAAAATAGTGAAAAAAAACAAACTTCTGGCCTCTACACTGCTGCAGCTTTCTGTTCCTCTGCTGATCATCTTACATTGAGGCCCCGTGGTCACGTTTTAGGGTCTCGGGTCATTCACTATTCAGACCTTAGCACCATTGGATCTACAGGGAAACAACTGAATCCACTGTATGGCGGTATTTACTTGCACAGTTTGACAGTACAATGTATTATTATTGTAACGTATGGTAGCGACATTATTTAGGCAATTGTGTTGAAGTTTTGTTAAAACCAATGTTTGGCGCCATTATGTGTCACTTTATCCACCTGATGAAGATATTGTGTATATCGAAACGCGTTGTGGCTGATAGAAAACAATAAATTCTAAAAAATTAATCTAATACTGTCGCCTCCTTAGCGCTCCATCAGACCGTGCTTCCATTCTTTACTATATGTTACACTCGGCACATTTCTACCGTTATCCAGTGTAGTCGGTTCTGCACTCACCGATATCGTCTTGTCTCTTTTCAGGACGTTTAGTCAGAAGAAAGCTGCGGTGGAGAGAGAATATGCACAGGTAAGAAGAACCGCCGAGACTTATCTCACCGCCAACAATAAACGGCAACTCCACCGCTACAACTACGTCATTACACGCTATAGTGATCAGTGAGAGATTCTAATACCGATCAATGCTAAATACAACAGTTATTATTATACTGCCCCTATATACAAGAATATAACTACTATAATACTGCTCCTATGTACAAGAATATAACTACTATAATACTGCTCCTATGTACAAGAATATAACTACTATAATACTGCCCCTATGTACAAGAATATAACTACTATAATACTGCCCCTATGTACAAGAATATAACTACTATAATACTGCTCCTATGTACAAGAGTATAACTACTATAATACTACCCTCTATGTACAAGAATATAACTACTATAATACTGCCCCTATGTACAAGAATATAACTACTATAATACTGCTCCTATATACAAGAATATAACTACTATAATACTGCCCCTATGTACAAGAATATAACTACTATAATACTGCTCCTATGTACAAGAGTATAACTACTATAATACTACCCTCTATGTACAAGAATATAACTACTATAATACTGCCCCTATGTACAAGAATTTAACTACTATAATACTGCTCCTATGTACAAGAATATAACTACTATAATACTGCTCCTATGTACAAGCATATATCTACTATAATACTGCCCTCTATGTACAAAAATATATACTATAATACTGCCCCTATGTACAGGAATATAACTACTATAATACAGCCTCCTATATACAGGAATATAACTGCTATAATACTGCCACTTATTTACAAGAATATAACTACTATAATACTGCTCCTATGTATAAGAATATAACTACTATAATACTGCCCCTATATACAAGAATATAACTACTATAATACTGCCCTTATGTACAAGAATATAACTACTATAATACTGCCTCCTATGTACAAGAATATAACTACTATAATACTGCCTCCTATGTATAAGAATATAACTACTATAATACTGCCTCCTATGTACAGGAATATAACTGCTATAATACTGCCTGATATACCCTGCCATCCTCCACCATCATGCCCTCATCTGTATTGGGAATGGATGTCCGTCCTGTCTGGTTTTTGGTTTTGTCTCGGTGCCACCTCTTAGCGGCAGCTGTCTGTGTGTAGCTGTGGCGCATTCATTGGCGCGGGCTGGCGTTCTTCAGCTGGTGCACGAGCCCTTAATAAAGGGGAGCGTTGTTGACCTACACAGCGGGGGAAGCTGCTTCCTGCATCCTGCAATGAATACCTATGAGCGAGCTGAGATTCCGCCTTTGTTCGGGAGCAGAGCAGCGATTGTGCCCCGGCTCCATGAGAAAGCGGCGGCGTTACGTGCCAGGGAGTCCGTGCCGGTGTCACCTGCCGGTCTGGGGTTTGCTGAGTGATGCATTATATCTATGTGGTTGCACCCCCATATTTCACATGGAAGGGTCATTTTTCTGGTTTGCATTCTTGGGTAGGATGGATTGATACTTTGTAACACTGGTATAAAAGTGCAGAAATGTGTTACTGTTGAATGAGCTGCGCAGATTGATTTGCAGGAGCGCCGGCCGCGCTCCACAGCCGGATCCGGCATCTCTCTGCTCGGTTCTAGTGACGGCGTCTCGCCGGGGATTTTTTCTCTTTCTGGTGTGAATGTAGCAGTTTGTTTCCCTTCACTAAAAGTGTTATTTTCAGCCGCTGTCAGACGCGAGACATATGCGGAATATCAAGCGCGAGGAAGGCGGTGTCTGTGCAGGCGCCAGACAGAAGGTGCGAAGACGTCTCCGCAAACAGGAAACCTCTCTGATAACGGCTCAGGGTAGAGAAGGAGCGACGCCAGCAGATTTATTTATTTTAAAAATAAAAAAAGGATATAAATGTGTAATAATTAAATAAGTCTATACATATTTAATAGAATTTCTGTTTCCCCGGGTCACAGCGGCTTTGTCATGGTTGCAGCGCAGATCATCGCTGAGTCCCATTTGCGCGCAGCCCACTTTAGTACAGGTGATTTAAAGAAAAATGATAGATAAGATTTTTCTCCACTTATGAGCCACTTCTACATTCAACTCCTGAACTCATTATTCGCTCTGAAAAACTGTTAAAATCAGTTTCACTCTAAACTTCGCAAGCTGAGAAGTCAAATTAGAGCTGCCTATAGAAGTCTATGGAGCGGGATAGGTAAGAGCAGGTGACGGGTTGTGCTGCGTTTTTTTTTCCTAGTAAGCAACACTGCTCTGTACTGGTATATAATGTCCTCCATGCTGCTGCTTTCTAGTAAGTGTTATATCTCACCCCATAGATGGATTCACAGCTACAATGCTCAGTACTTTTGTATAATGTCCTCCATGCTGCTGCTTTCTAGTAAGTGTTATATCTCACCCCATAGATGGATTCACACCTACATTGCACACTATTTCTATATAATGTCCTCCATGTTGCTGCTTTTTAGTAAGTGTTGTATCTCACCCCGTAAATGGATTCACAGCTACTGCTCAGTACTGGTATATATTGCCCTCCATGCTGCTGTTTTCTAGTAAGTGTTTCTTCGCACTATGGAGCTGGAATCACAGCTACACTGCTCAGTACTTCTGTATCATGCCCTCCATGCTGCTGATTTCTATTAAGTGGCTTATCTCACGTCTTAGATGGATTCACAGTTACACTGATAAATACTGTTGTATAATGTCCTCCATGCATTTGCTTTTGAACAAATGCTGCAAAGTGACAGATCGGGAATCCCTCATGTCTGACCCCATAGATGAATTCACAAGTACAATGCTCAGTATTACTGTATAATCTCTTGCATGTCAATACTTTGTGTTGAGCTTTGTATCTCATCCCAGAGCTGGAATCACAGCTGCGCTGCTCAATCCTTCTGTATAATGAACTCCATGCTGCTGCTTCATCTCCTGTCAGTGCTGGATTTGCAGCTACACCGCTCAGTACTGCTGTATAATGTCCTCCATGCTGCTGCTTCATCTCCTGTCAGTGCTGGATTTGCAGCTACACCGCTCAGTACTGCTGTATAATGTCCTCCATGCTGCTGCTTCATCTCCTGTCGGTGCTGGATTTGCAGCTACACTGCTCAGTACTGCTGTATAATGTCCTCCATGCTGCTGCTTCATCTCCTGTCAGTGCTGGATTTGCAGCTACACCACTCAGTACTGCTGTATAATGTCCTCCATGCTGCTGCTTCATCTCCTGTCAGTGCTGGATTTGCAGCTACACCGCTCAGTACTGCTGTATAATGTCCTCCATGCTGCTGCTTCATCTCCTGTCAGTGCTGGATTTGCAGCTACACTGCTCAGTACTGCTGTATAATGTCCTCCATGCTGCTGCTTCATCTCTTGTCAGTGCTGGATTTGCAGCTACATTGCACAGTACTGCTGTATAATGTCCTCCATGCTGCTGCTTCATCTGTCAGTGCTGGATTTGCAGCCACACTGCTCAGTACTGCTGTATAATGTTATCCATGCTGCTGCTTCATCTCCTGTCAGTGCTGGATTTGCAGCTACACCGCTCAGTACTGCTGTATAATGTCCTCCATGCTGCTGCTTCATCTCCTGTCAGTGCTGGATTTGCAGCTACACTGCTCAGTACTGCTGTATAATGTCCTCCATGCTGCTGCTTCATCTCTTGTCAGTGCTGGATTTGCAGCTACATTGCACAGTACTGCTGTATAATGTCCTCCATGCTGCTGCTGCTGCGTATTTTGAACTAGTGCGAGATGGGGGGCCGGATTCCCTCACTTCTGTATATGGGAAACATCATAGCAGTTAATCACAACCCACTAGCTCAGAGACAACTGAAAATTAGAGAGCGAGTCTGCAGAGGGTAAAACTGGTGACACCATAACCTCCTGTTATTGCGGACCGCACGTTCCTGTGACGCCCCCCCCATCCGGCCCCCGATTACTCACTGTCATCACCTATAATTCCCGGCTCAGAGGATGTAAATATTTAATGGAGGCAGGAATGCAGTTTCTGGTTGGATGCGTCACACTTGGCGTCTGTTAGGAAACTTCTTCCGTTATTTTCTCCATAGTGTTATATTTAGGGTGATCTCCCCGTATACAGGACTGTCACTTATTCTACACACAGCGTTGTCCTCTGCAGACCCCCCATGCACGTGGGGGAGGGGATGATCCTGTGATCGAGGCTTGGGGAAAAACAATGGAATATATGAAGGTGGAAACTTAAAGGGCTCTTCCATTTTTAGCTAAATCTCTCTTCACATGACTCTCCTTCTAACACTGTGTTATTAATCTTCAGAGGTCACAGACCGAAATGATAAAATCCTGACTGCCGCCAGCCACCACTAGAGGGAGCTCTCTGCAGACATTATCCTAAATACCACAGTATAGAGAGGGCTCCCTCTAGTGGTGGCTGGCGCAGACAGAATTTTATCATTTTACGCTATCCGTGCAGGAATTTGGAGTTTTTTTATCAGCAAAACTGCTGTTATAGGGGGACGTGGTGTGGCTGGAGCTGTTATAGGGGGACGTGGTGTGGCTGGAGCTGTTATAGGGGGACGTGGTGTGGCTGGAGCTGTTATAGAGGGACGTGGTGTGGCTGGAGCTGTTATAGGGGGACGTGGTGTGGCTGGAGCTGTTATAGGGGGACGCGGTGTGGCTGGAGCTGTTATAGGGGGACGCGGTGTGGCTGGAGCTGTTATAGGGGGACGTGGTATGGCTGGAGCTGTTATAGGGGGACGCGGTGTGGCTGGAGCTGTTATAGGGGGACGTGGTATGGCTGGAGCTGTTATAGGGGGACGCGGTGTGGCTGGAGCTGTTATAGGGGGACGCGGTGTGGCTGGTGCTGTTATAGGGGGACGCGCTGTGGCCGGTGCTGTTATAGGGGGACGCGCTGTGGCCGGTGCTGTTATAGGGGGACGCGGTGTGGCTGGAGCTGTTATAGGGGGACGCGGTGTGGCTGGAGCTGTTATAGGGGGACGCGGTGTGGCTGGAGCTGTTATAGGGGGACGCGGTGTGGCTGGAGCTGTTATAGGGGGACGCGGTGTGGCTGGTGCTGTTATAGGGGGATGTGGTACGTCTGGAGCTGATTTAGGGGGACGCGCTGTGGCCGGTGCTGTGATAGGGGGACGCGGTGTGGCTGGAGCTGTTATAGGTGGACGCGGTGTGGCTGGAGCGGTTATAGGTGGACGCAGTGGGTGTGGCCGGAGCTGTTATAGGGGGACGCAGTGGGTGTGGCCGGAGCTGTTATAGGGGGACGCGGTGTTATTTAGTGATAATTTTGATGATCTTTACAAAGGGGCATCACTCACAGGATCCTCGGGGGCTTGTCTTTAGTTTGATCTGCATAATTACGTTGTGAGCCACGCCCCCTTGGAGCATAAAAATTGGCAATAAATAAGAAGGCTCATATATCCGGTAGATTAAAAAAATAAAAGCCAAGTATTCCGATCACCATCAGTCATGATCTGATGCTGACAGTATACCCTCATTTTAAGAATGACCTGTCTCTCTCGTTTTTTGCTTTTATTTTATTCTTGCTGCTCCCCTGAGTTTGCCATTTATTTTTTTTTGTTTTTTTTTTTGTTTTCTATGCGGTTCCAAAGGTTTGGGCCATTTTATTAAGTGATGGTTTTTATGGTCTTTACAAAGAGGAGCAACTTACAGGATCCTCGGGGGCGTGTCTTTAGGGTGATTCACATAATTACCCTGCGAGCCACACCCCCTTAGTAAAGTAAAGATTAGCACTAAATAAGAAGGCTAAAAAAATGCAAAAAGCAAAAACTTGTCATTTCGGACTTTGGGCGAAAAATCCTCTTTAAATGTTAAAGGGTAGGACACTATTTAGGTTGTAACCTTTCGGTGGGGGTCAGGAGAGGACACTGAAGCCACAAATCGCACAGATTTAGTCTTTTTCTTATTTCTGTGCTCGCTTTGGACGCTGTTTTCTCCAGCGCTGGAATGTTTCATCTCAGCCAAAGGCAACAGCTCGGCGGAGCCAGAATCTGCTCCTATTATTGGAAGTGACACTCGGGATCTGCTGGGTCATTCTTGGCTCTGCCGCCTCAAGTCCTGGGTGGAGTGGATGGATGAGAAATGCCATTTAAAGGGCCAGCACTCCCCGTTATTATATGTAACCTACGCATGCATCTTCTTAAAGGGAAATGACCTGATATTACTGTAATGCAAGAATTTCTCAAGATCTGCCTCCCATTTGGTAACTCTTCTGTCAATATCTGAGTATGAATGAGAATAATAAGAATTATCTGTGGACCTTTCCCTTTAAATACAAAAATATGGGGTTACTGTCTCTTTAAGAGAAAGAAGCCATCCTATGAGCTACATAAATGGGATACTTGCTACATAGCAAACTTTATACCCTTGGTAAATTGGTGCTAAAAACCCTTTAAAAAGGTCCAAAATTTTTCGTAAAGGGACAGTAACCCCTAAAATCTAAATTCTCTATTTGCTATTCTGTAATTTATTATCAGCTAACTTTTAATAGTTTAAGGGGAGTGTTAGGGTTAATAGTTGATGGAAGAAAAAGGCCCTGTCAACCCTTATAGAGCATATATTGTTACCCCTTATTTGGCATATATTCTTACCCCTTATAGGGCATATATTGTTACCCCTTAGAGGGCATGCATTGTTACCCCTTATAGGGCATATATTTTACCCCTTATAGGGCATATATTTTACCCCTTATAGGGTATATATTTTACTGCTTATAGGGCATATATTTTACCGCTTATAGGGCATATATTTTACCGCTTATAGGGCATATATTTTACTCCTTATAGGGCATATATTTTACCCCTTTTGGCATGCATTGTTACCCCTTATAGGGCATATATTTTACTCCTTATAGGGCATATATTGTTACCCCTTATAGGGCATGCATTGTTACCCGTTATAGGGTATATATTTTACCGCTTATAGGGCATATATTTTACCGCTTATAGGGCATATATTTTACTCCTTATAGGGCATATATTGTTACCCCTTATTTGGCATGCATTGTTACCCCTTATTGGGCATACATTGTTACCCCTTATAGGGCATGCATTGTTGCCCCTTATAGGGCATATATTTTACCCCTTAGGGCATGCATTGTTACCCTCAAGGGGGAGGAGCTTGTTGTTTGTTACATTGTAGCAGCGCGGTCATATTCTGTATCAGTTTTTCCAGTAGTTGAATGTATAACTGGGAGCTACTGGGAATCGTCAGGTTCACGTGTCATTGAACTGGTAATAAATGATATAATAATGTACACTGTTTGCCCGGCCTATGTTTGTGTAAAGGTGTGTAATCCAGGGACGGATAAAAAGATCTGCAGAGTTATCGAGTAACAACTGCTGAAAGGTTTATCACTTCTAAGAATTATTTTAACTCTTTGGGAGAAAGGATTATTTTTGTACCGTCTCTTTAAGTCACTTATTTTCAGCATTGCCAGAAATCATGTTTCTGCACTGTGTATAGAGTATGTGACTGTGCATCTGCCTAAATGCAATGCAGCAGAACCCAGGACACAGGAGGGGATGATACCGTGAATCGCTGGCAGCGGCTCTGAAAAACCAAATCTGACCTCTACTGGGGATGTGCCGCCCCCCTGACTCCATGTAATGGTCCTGTCTTTAGTGAAATGACCCCGTTGGAAGGTGTATGTCCATTTAAATAGTAAATTTCTTACTGTTCCCATGCATTTGGAATGGAAAGAAACAACATTAGAGACTTGAAAATCTGCTACTGTTTTGTGTTTACAGCTCCCATGCAGACCTATGTGTGTCCATGGTAACAGACTACAAACAAATCCTGTGTAGTCCGGTCCTGCTCCTTCTATTGCCTGTAGCTGTGTCTCTTCCAGTTATCTCAGAACTACAACCTCCTGCATGTTCTAACTGATTGCAGTTCGAAGGTCATGCTGGAAGTTGTAGTGCATCCCTTTTGCATCTGGAAGGTCATGCTGAAAGTAGTAGTGCGTCCCTTTTGCATCTCTGTGGTTGTGCTGGAAGTTGTAGTACATCCCTTTTGCATCTCTGAGGTCATGCTGGAAGTTGTAGTGCATCTCTTTTCCATTTGGAAGGTCATGCTGGAAGTTGTTGTGCATCCATTTTGCATCTCTGTGGTCATGCTGGAAGTTGTAGTGCGTCTCTTTTGCCATCTGTAAGGTCATGCTGGAAGTTGTAGTGCGTCCCTTTTGCCATCTGTAAGGTCATGCTGGAAGTTGTAGTGCGTCCCTTTTGCCATCTGTAAGGTCATGCTGGAAGTTGTAGTGCGTCCCTTTTGCATCTGTAAGGTCATGCTGGAAGTTGTAGTGCATCTCTTTTGCATCTCTGAGGTTGTGCTGGAAGTTGCATCCTTTTGCATCTGTAAGGTCATGCTGGAAGTTGTAGTGCGTCCCTTTTGCATCTCTGAGGTTGTGCTGGAAGTTGTAGTGCATCTCTTTTCCATCTGCAAGGTCGTGCTGGAAGTTGTAGTGCATCTCTTTTCCATCTGCAAGGTCGTGCTGGAAGTTGTAGTGCATCTCTTTTCCATCTGCAAGGTCGTGCTGGAAGTTGTACTGCGTCCCTTTTGCATCTCTGAGGTTGTGCTGGAAGTTATAGTGCGTCCCTTTTGCCTCTCTCATGCTGGAAGTTGTGCGTCCCTTTTCCATCTCTGAGGTTGTGCTGGAAGTTGTAGTGTGTCCCTTTTGCATCTGTAAGGTGATGCTGGAAGTTGTAGTGCGGCCTTTTTTCTGCATGGGAATCTTCCTCTTCCTGCCCTGAAGGTGGCAGAGGAGACCTTCCGGCTCCGGGCAGAGATGAGCGGCGCCCCACACTGCTGATCTCCACACTTGTGACTTTGTATGAATCTGGATACATTTCTATCCATTGACCCCTGGCAGTGATACACTGACTCCGCGGGTCTGCACTGTATCCTGTGGATGTGTATAGCGCCCCCCTCTGGGCGTCACTGACCGCTCCTCGCTTTACGTCACTCCTATGTATTAGTCACGGTGACACAAAAGCTCCATTTTTTCCTGCAGATATTTGGATGACAGAAGCTCGGAGATGGTAAATAATGGCTGGTGGGCGCGTAACGCCCCGGCCCACAGAGCGCGGCTTGTCTCCTGGCACACTCAGGGCCTTGTGCTGAGCGAGTGGCTGCATCCTGCCTCCACCCAGCCAAAATCCAGGAGTGTGCCGGGACACAGCAGCCAGTGCACCGCCGCCGAGCCCGGCCTCCCCACAGGAATGTCTCCATAGGATGAAGCCTGGAGGGCAGCGGCTCCTCTCCAGCCCTGGGCAGTGAAGGGCGCCATTCATAACCGCTGGCATGAGGTCAGCCCAGCAAACACATGCGATTCTGCCAGCAAGTACCTGACTGTATCACCGCTATACACTGCCTGGACCCGTCATATTACCAGAGCAGGGCGTTATCCGGAGAGGGATGTAGCAAAGCCTATTATAGCAGTTACCAGTATTATAGCAGTTAGATTCTTGTACATAGGGGCAGTATTATAATAGTTATATTCTTGTACATAGGGGCAGTATTATAGTAGTTATATTCTTGTACATAGAAGCAGTATTATAGTAGTTATATTCTTGTACATAGGGGGCAGTATTATAGTAGTTATATTCTTGTACATAGGGGCAGTATTATAGTAGTTATATTCTTGTACATAGGGGGCAGTATTATAGTGGTTATATTCTTGTACATAGGGGGCAGTATTATAGTAGTTATATTCTTGTACATAGGGTCAGTATTATAGTAGATATATTCTTGTATATAGGGGGCAGTATTATAGTAGTTATATTCTTGTACATAGGGGCAGTATTATAGTAGTTATATTCTTGTACATAGGGGCAGTATTATAGTAGTTATATTCTTGTACATAGGGGGCAGTATTATAGTAGTTATATTCTTGTACATAGGGTCAGTATTATAGTAGATATATTCTTGTATATAGGGGCAGTATTATAGTAGTTATATTCTTGTACATAGGGGCAGTATTATAGTAGTTATATTCTTGTACATAGGGGGCAGTATTATAGTAGTTATATTCTTGTACATAGGGGCAGTATTATAGAAGTTATATTCTTGTACATAGGGGCAGTATTATAGTAGTTATATTCTTGTATATAGGAGCAGTATTATAGTAGTTATATTCTTGTATATAGGAGCAGTATTATAGTAGTTATATTCTTGTATATAGGGGCAGTATTATAGTAGTTATATTCTTGTACATAGGGGGCAGTATTATAGTAGTTATATTCTTGTACATAGGGTCAGTATTATAGTAGATATATTCTTGTATATAGGGGCAGTATTATAGTAGTTATATTCTTGTACATAGGGGCAGTATTATAGTAGTTATATTCTTGTACATAGGGGGCAGTATTATAGTAGTTATATTCTTGTACATAGGGGCAGTATTATAGTAGTTATATTCTTGTACATAGGGGCAGTATTATAGTAGTTATATTCTTGTACATAGGGGGCAGTATTATAGTACTATAGTTATATTCTTGTACATAGGGGCAGTAGTATAGTAGTTATATTCTTGTACATAGGGGACAGTATTATAGCAGTTATATTCTTGTACATAGGGGCAGTATTATAGTAGTTATATTCTTGTACATAGGGGACAGTATTATAGCAGTTATATTCTTGTACATAGTGGCGGTATTATAGTAATGTTCTGGTGTGGGTGTTGGGAGCTCCTGCGATCTTCTGCCTGGATGTAATTATTCTGGAGTTGCCAGGAACTGACTTCGTTACTGGAATCTGGATGTTACAAGCAGCGTTGGGTTTCTGCTCAGTGGAATCTTATTCCCATGCAGTGGGATTTGGCGGCCGCTCCGCCCTCGTGTGACGGATTTTCTGCTCATCTCTGTGACGTCGATAACAGAACAGCATGAGAACGGTGCTCGGATGCCAGGAGACGTTGTGCAATCTCGGGCCGCCCGCACTATTAATAGACGTCCTCGCGGTGCTGAGCTCAGCAGGCTGAGAATGTGCAGGTCCGGTGCGGGGAAAGCTGGGTGAGGACCAGTGCACCTTTAAAAATCATCCAAATCCCCAATTCTGTGCATTGATTATGGAGCGGGGAATCACTATTAACATTGACATTCATAAGGGCAAGGAAAGCTGGGTCACAATCTGGATTACCATCATTAGGAATGTCACCCAGCTTTCCTGGGTCCCTGAACAGCAAATTTCCCATAAATGACTATTGAATATATCTATCCTACCATGGCCTGTACGGTGGCCCAGGACACGAGTTTGTGCTCCCACATCTGTGTCGTCCTAACATAAATATTTCTACACTTCATTTTTTTTTTCTTTTAAACCAAAAACTATCCCCAGCAGTGATAACCTCATCCGAAATAAAACAGTTGTAGAAGAAATGAGAAAAAATATAAAGTAACTTTTTTTTGGAACAATATTAAAATTTGAGCAAAGTATATAAATGTATCAATTTTGAAGACGATAAAGGGATACAATTCCAAAAGGCAACTATACAAATATATACAAAGTATTGACAATGTTCGGTCATATAAAATTACATAGCTTACTTTAATTTCTATTTTATTTTTTATTTTTACCGAAGAGTTACAAATGTTTGAGATAGAGATAGATATATAGATATATAGTTTGAGATAGAGATATATATATGTATAATATATATATATATATATATATATATATATATATATATATATATATATATGTATATATGTATAATATATATATATATATATATATATATATATATATATAATCTCTACCTCTAATACACATACACACACACACACACACACACACATATACTGGTATAATATTATAATATATATATTATAATATTATACCAGTATGTGTGTGTGTATATATAATATAGTGCCTACAAGTAGTCTTCAACCCCCTGCAGATTTAGCAGGTTTGATAAGATGCAAATAAGTTAGAGCCTGCAAACTTCAAACAAGAGCAGGATTTATTAACAGATGCATAAATCTTACAAACCAACAAGTTATGTTGCTCAGTTAAATTTTAATACATTTTCAACATAAAAGTGTGGTTCAATTATTATTCAACCCCTAGGTTTAATATTTTGTGAAATACCCCTTGTTTGCAATTACAGCTAATAATCGTCTGTTATAAGACCTGATCAGGCCGGCACAGGTCTCTGGAGTTATCTTGGCCCACTCCTCCATGCAGATCTTCTCCAAGTTATCTAGGTTCTTTGGGTGTCTCATGTGGACTTTAATCTTGAGCTCCTTCCACAAGTTTTCAATTGGGTTAAGGTCAGGAGACTGACTAGGCCACTGCAACACCTTGATTTTTTCCCTCTTGAACCAGGCCTTGGTTATCTTGGCTGTGTGCTTTGGGTCGTTGTCTTGTTGGAAGATGAAATGACGACCCATCTTAAGATCCTTGATGGAGGAGCGGAGGTTCTTGGCCAAAATCTCCAGGTAGGCCGTGCTATCCATCTTCCCATGGATGCGGACCAGATGGCCAGGCCCCTTGGCTGAGAAACAGCCCCACAGCATGATGCTGCCACCACCATGCTTGACTGTAGGGATGGTATTCTTGGGGTCGTATGCAGTGCCATC